>NC_056747.1:139453925-139541425 GCF_019279795.1 Protopterus annectens
ACAGCCAGAGCTCCATGCTTGGATACTCTGAAAAGCAGTTTACCTAGAAAAAAGCTACCAGCAGCCTGTGTTATGAATGTTAACCAAGACTGCACGTTTTCTGTTAAAATATGGATACCAGAATCAAACTTCTAAGAACTGTGAATGATTTAATGACAGAGATGAGGCAACATAAGTCTCTTAAAATAATGATAGTAATGTGTTATTTTGTTTCCATAGTGCATAAAATGAATGACATTTCTGCTGGTTATAGTTTTGAATACAACTTATTAAAACTTTTTTCCGCTGAATATTGCCTTATACATTTTGTAAAGTGTTTTAGCTTTAAAATGTAACTTTCAAATAAAAAGCATTGCTTCTAGATTTAGACTGATTATTTAATCATGCACTTTTATTTCAGCTTGTAACTTTTAGCTTTTTTTTTTTCCTTTGCAGAGTTTGAGGCAGCAGTTGAATAATATGCAACACTGCTGCACTCTAGTGGACTAGTCCGAATAATGCATTTCATGTAGAATAAATATGGAAGAAAAACGGCAAGTGGAGGGATCAGTGCAATATCATTTAAATAAAAGCCAGAAATGCAAGACTTAACATTTGAATGCATACACAGTCGTAGTCTCTTCCCTACTGTTCTGCTTGCTAACACTATCATAAGGCAAGCTTGGAATATGAGCGATTTCACCCAAGTTTAAACTGATTTGCTGATGTCTTGAAATGTACCCACACAGCATTATTTATTTAACATTTGTTTACCGGGAAAGTCCGACTAGGAATGGGCCAATTTTCAGTGGAGGCCCGGGGAGAAACACTCCAGATGCATGTCTTTGAAATGTGGGAGGAAACCAGAGCACCCGGAGGAAACCCACAGGAACGCAGGGAGGACATGCAGAGTCTGCACAGAAGGCACCCCAACCGAATGGAAGCAGAAAACCTCTCGCTGTGAGGCGACAATGCAAAATGCTGCACCACTGCACTGTCCATTAATTCCAGAACTGTTTTTCCCCCCATTAAGAAACATTTTGGTCATCACGTTTATATTTAAAATTCAATTTAAAAATTGCAAATTCCTTGCACTGACTTCACTGTGGAAAAAGAAGGAAGTTTAACCTTAGTGATGTAGGCAAAATAAAAAGCATATGTTGGTCTATAGACTTTAAGGGGTGCACCTCTGTGCATGCAGTAATGAAACATTAGAAATCAAAGCTAAATTTTTTGGGCCATAGTTCAATGAAAAGTTTACAAAGCTTTTTATTAAAAACAGCCCATAAAAGTTAGGAAGGGCAAGCTGGAAAATACATTGTGGCAGCTGACTCATCAAATGCTCCAATGTGTACAGAAACATTGGCAAATCACATTAAATGAGATTTTGGAATTATGAGTAAATTTATCCAATTTTAAATGAGAGAACAATAACTGCTGTTTGATCATCCTGTGTGAGCAAGTGAACATAAGCAGTATATTACAATATGGGAAAGTAAAGAGGCAGTGGTGACTTTTATGTCATTCACTTTTAAGCATTATTTATTGTTCATATAAGTGGATATCTGGGTATTTCAAAATTCTATTTGCTTACATTATTTGTTTGTATTAATTATGTAGTATACACCATGTCTGAAAAAGAGTCCTGTGTGCTCCAATCCAACTACATGAACATACAAAAAAAAATTAAATAAATATGGCTTCTGCATCATCCCTGTTCCAAATCCTTCAATTCCAGAAGTTCACAATAGCCAGATAACATACAGTGTCAGGAAGTCATTGCATGGCCCAGTACAGCTGGACAACATGCAGACTCAGTTATTGCATAGTTAGGTAGAGCATCCCCCCCAGGTTATAAGGTAAAGGAGGGACTGCCACAGTGGGCAGCACAAGCTACACAGGGGTCTGTCAGTAGAAGGCTATTTAAGTATGATTAATGGGTAAAGCAGAATTCATTCACCTGGCATTACCTCCATCTTCTTGGAAGAAACGGACTACAAATAAGCTGGATATTGTCAAATGCCCCCACAACAAACAACTGTGATGCATGACCTTCACAATACTGCTTGAGTACAAAACATATTAAATACTATAGACTGCATAATACAATATAGTTATGCAGCATAGGTTCATAGGTAGGTACTAGGCTACTGGCCCTGGGGCCTATATAAGCCTAGCCAAAAAGGTATCCTGGCTTTCGCCACCCAAGAAAATTATTTTTCTGTGCCTCTGTCGAGCAGAGCGACAGAGGTGATCCCCGGTGTGAATTTCCTATTTCCCATCCAATCATCAAGATTTTTCTTTAAGAGTGCTAATGAGGAGCTTTCTTTGATTATAGATAGGTAGCTTGTTCCAGAGTATGGGAAGTCTCTGGGACAGGAATCTATCCCTCCAGCATGTTCTGTTTACTGTGGTGAGAAGGTTTAGATCCCTAGAGCATGTAGCTCGGAGGGATTGGGATTTCTTTAAGTGGAGCATGTCTAACAGCTCTGGGTTTGACATTGCTTTGTATGTTAGGCAGAAATCACCTCTGAGTAAGCAATATGCGATGGAGTAAAGCTGGAGTTTTTTGAGACGGTCTGCATACGGCATCTGTTTGAGGTCAGTAATCCTCTTTGTGAGGCATTTCTGCAGCCTTTCCAGTTGTTGTAGATGTCTTGTGAGGTACATACCAAAAGGGGGTGTTGTACTCTATAATGGGTCTAATGAGTGACTAGTAGAGGGGAACAATGAGCACTTTTTTCCTGGATGAGAACCCTTTTGTGATGGTGTGCCATGTAGAAGGATTCCCTGACTACTGTGGCAATGTGATTATCAGAGGAGAGACTACTGTCCACCTGTGTCCTAAGGTCTCTTATCACACTTTCGGTATTAGGTAGACTTCCACGTATGTGGTAGCTCATGGGTACAGAGTTTTTACCAAAGGGTATAACAATGCACTTTTTGGCATTGAGCTTGAGGCCATGGCTTTGACACCAGGCATCTGTCTCTGTGAGGCCCTTTTATAGGATGTCCACATCGTTAGGAGTTTTGATTATGGCTCCTAGTTTGCAGTCATGTGCAAACTTCGTTAGCCAAAGACCTTCTGTGTTAGCCTGTACTTCAGAAAAGTAGATACCAAACAGGAGAAGACCCAGGACTGAACCCTGTTGTACTCCACTTGTCACTGGTCTGAAGTCGGATTTGCAGTCTGCTACTTTCACAGTGTGGGTTCTGTCAGTGAGCCAGTTGACAACCCATCTTGTGGCACAGGGATTTATACTTAGTTTAGTGAGTTTATCTATAATTCTAGAGTGGGGGATGGTGTCCAATGCCTTGGTGAGATCTAGATAGGCTGTGTGAACCACCTTACCCTCGTCTACGACTTTGGTGACTGCTTCAAAGAAGTCTATCAGGTTTAGGAGACATGATCTGTCTTTTACAAACCTGAACTGGGTGTGGTCCAGAGTTTGGGGATTACCAATATCTTTGTTTATAAGATCCATGATGATACGTTCCATGGCCTTGCAGACCAGGCTCATTAGGCTAATGGGGCAGTAGTTCCTGGGGTCCGTGGTGGCTCTCCCTTTGTGGGGAGTACGATAACCATCGCTGTGCACCATTCAGTAAGTACAAAGCTTGAGGTGAGGCTATGATTGAACATGGTGCTTAGGTGGGGTGCCAGTTCATTCTGCAGTTGATGTAGAATGAATGCAGCCTGGGATGTTGTCAGGTCCCATGGAAGCTGTTTTCTTGGCTTTGGAGAGTGTGTGTGTTTTTACCTGTGCAGATGTGATTACAGGAAATTTGCATTCTTCCGGTATACAGATGGGCCCTTTAGGGGGTGAGAGGGGGGTAAAGTTAGCACTGAACCTATCTACCAGGATGTTGGCAATATCAGTTGGTTCTGTATATTTAGTGCCATTGTGCTGTAATTCAGAGCAGATCTGAGTGTTGCCATGGAGATTTTTGACATAGCTATATAATGCTTTGTGGTTGTCTTTAGAATCAGTGGTGATTTTGTTTTCTTAACTAGCTTTGGAGGATTTTATGAGGGATCTCAGCTTCTTACTGAGGCTGACCAGGGAGTTCCTCCAATCATGGGATTTTACTCTTTTTTTTGCAACAGTTTCTTTCTTCTGTTGTAGAGTTGGTCTATGGCAGGGGACCACCAGATTGACTTCCTTTATTTGGAGGATAGCATCTTGGTTCTGTTAGGGATAGCACGATCCATGCACTCGTGTAAGTGCTTATAAAGTACATTTGTGTAGGATTCAGTAGTCATACCTCTATTGTCCATCTGAATGAGTGTCGTGAAGTTTGCCACTTCTGTCTTAAGAAGCATGAAGTTGGCTTTGGAAATTTTTTTTATGGTGGTTTCCCTAATGGGGGTGGGGAGGTGGGGTGGGATGTGGATGTTTAGGGTGATTAGCTTGTGGTCGGATCTGACCAACAAGGAATTGACCTCTGGTGTGGAACACCGGTTGCCCATGTTGGCAATGACCAGGTGTAGGATACTGCTGCCCCTGGTAGGGGTGTGGATAAGTTGATCCAAGGCAATGGAATTTATGAATTCCATAAAACGTTGAGCAAGAGAGTTGGTACACGAGTAGCTTTCCCAGTTAATGGTGGGGTAGTTGAAATTGCCCATTATTAGGGTGTTGGCTTGTACCCTAATATTTTCCAGTGTATCAAGAAATGAGGAGTGGGAATCCTGGGGCATGGTGGGGGAATCTGTAGCAAGTTACAATTTGGATTGTGGTCTTGCCCAAAGTTAGTTGCACTTGGATAATCTCTGATGCATTATGCTGAGCAACTAGCCTGGAGGTGTGGATATCCTTGATGAATATGGACATGCCTCTGCCTTTAGTGTTTCGATCCAGGTTAGGTGGCCGAAAGGTGTGGTATGAATTATAGCCTGGTAATGCAGGAGTACTCTCTGGAGCCTTGAACCAGGTCTCTGTCACTGCACAGATGCTGATGTTCTCCATTTTAAGAAGTGCCTCGAGTGAGTGCATTTTGAGGTTTAGACTTCTAGCATTGAGTAGCAATACCCTCAGATTCTTCTTGCCTGTACCTGTTAGGGTGGTGAATTTGTCATTTGAACCTTGCCTAAAAAAGGCACTATAGGGGTGGCTAGATCCTTAGCCAAAATCCGGAATCCCAGGGGTGACAGGTGCAGGCCATCTCTGGCAAAGCATTGTGGTTTGTCGATCATGTCATCCCAGGCAGACAGATACTGGATCCCCTTAGAATGACACCAGAAGCTTAGCCAATTGTTGAAGTCAATCATTTTGTCCTTGTACTGTGGTATCATTCTGGGTGATGGCAGGATGCTACTCAGGGCTAGGGTCATACCTGCCTGGGCTACAAGATCAGACAGCTCCTCCATGTCCCTTTTCATGCAGTCCAAGGAGGTACATCTCAGGTCATTCACACCAACATGGACAATGAGAGTCATATTTGTACTTGTTGTGGAGTGACCTGAGTGCATGCGTTATGTGGTGGATCCTGGCACCCGACAGGCAGCTGACAGTAACTTTCTCCTTGTTTAGCCTAGTGAGTGGAACATCAGTGTGCCTGACTATAGAGTCACCTATGACTAGAGTGTTGGGTACGTTGTTATGCCTTATGGGTTGTGGTTGACTGGCACACGGAGTTTGTGGGCTGTGTGTCATTTGGGTTGTGTTGGGGGGTGGAGGTTGCTTGCATTCCTGCTTTGGAGGTCTCTGTTGCTTGAGCAGATTTTTATTTAGAGCATCAGCTAATGTAGGTGTGTGTTTCATGTTTGTGTGTGTGTGTTTTGGTGGTGTAGGTTTTGAGTGACTATGTGATGAGTGTGGTGTGGTGCAAGTGTTTACCTTCACCTCTTGACTGTCTAGTCCAGTTTTGGGTGAAGAGAGCTTTGCTTCCAGTTTGGCTATATAAGTGCATCTTTCACAGGTTGTAGTGTTGGGTGGTAGGAGGAGAGGGTTGTCTGTGTACATGAGGCAATTGCTGCATTACGCCAAGATGCCCAGATTCATTAAGTAGACAGGAGAAAACACTGGGAGCTGACCCTTAGACATGCCTGGATAGGTGCTTATTTATTAAGTATTAAAAATTGTTTTCCTCTAGACAAGTGAGGAAAGTTGAATGCTATAATAATTTGTAGCTTATTTAGTGCTTACGAGTTCTGAAAGTGCTGAACTCAAAAAAAAAAAAAAAAAAAACAACAAAGATTTTAGTGCTAAACCTAAACTGGCTAGTTCTAAGGGAAAATTTGAAGATCAGACTTTATGGCACTGGGAATAGTTTAACCCTAGCTAAGCAGTGATACATAAAGTGCATTTTTTAATATAACAGTAGAAAATGAGCAACTGATTTAAACCAATTAACCAATAAAAAGCTAAAAACTGAGCCCCGTTCCAGCAGTCTTCAATCAGACAAGTTCTAACTGCACACTCCTGCCACTAGGGTGCAGGGGAACCTTCTCCAAAGAAAGATGGTCTGGATTCGTGCTCAAGTTATACAAACAAAGCTAAATTCAGCAGGTCTTGAATTTAGTCTATGCTACAGCAAACAAGGCGTACCAATTTCAGACAGAAAGTTCAAATAAGCATGCACAATAAGCCTTTAACCAGAAACTCCAATCTCAGAAGGGCAGAATCTACCCTCTCCTCCCACAAGAGTGCAGACCACACCTTCTTAATGTAAAATAACTGACCCAAAGCCCAAGTGCTTAAACCAGAACTAATACACTTAGAATAACAGACAATAATAAGCCTTCAATCAGCAACTCCCAACTTAGAAGGATGAAAGCTACCTGTCCTGCCACAGCAGTGCAAACCACAAACCTTCTTAATGTAAAACAACTGGCCTGAAGCCCAAGTGCTTCAACCAAAGGCTTAGAATAAGTTACAATTTAATCAGGCTACTAACAAACAGTAATAAATGCAGCAGAATAAATGAAATTAAGTACTTTTAAGAACAAGCAGCAAAAGTAAAATAAAGTAGGAAGAAACACAAATACAGTAAAAGCAGATGAATAATGTGCATTTTTTAATAAAACAATAGAAAATGAGCAAACTGATTTAAACAAATTATCAAATTAAACAGTAAAAAAGCTCAAAACTGAGCCCTGTTTGAGCAGTCTTCAATCGGACAAGTTCTAACGGCACACTCCTGCCACTAGGGTGCAGGGGAACCTTCTCCAAATGAGATGGTCTGGATTGGTGCTCAAGTTATAAAAACAAAACTAGATTCAGAATGCCTGAATCTACTCTATGCTACAGCAACCAAGGCGCACAAATTCCAGAACGAAACAGTTCAAATAAGCAGGCACAATAAGCCTTTAACCAGAAATTCCCAGCTCAGAAGGGCAGAATCTAGCCTCTCCTCCCACAAGAGTGCAGACCACGAACCTTCTTAATGAAAAATAACTGGCCTGAAGCCCAAGTGCTTTAACCAGAACTAATACACTTTTAGAATAACAGACACTGAGCCTTAAATCAGCAATTCCCAACTTAGAAGGATGTAAGTTACCTGTCCTGCACAACAGTGCAGACCACAAACCTTCTTAACGTAAAACAACTGGTCTAGAGCCCAAGTGCTTAAACCAAAAGGCTGGATGGAGCAGAATAAATACAATTGCATACTTTTACGAAGAGGCAAAAGCAAAATAAAGTGCATTTTTTTTTAGTAAAGTAAAAGGAGAGAGGAATAAGGAGCAGGAGAAAAAATTCATTGTTAAGAACCTAAGTGGGTTGGCATTCTCAAATGTTCTCTCTGTATTAAGTAGAGTGAACACCAGACTGGGAGGGGTGTCCCAGATCAAATTTATAGTAGGGGCGGGCAACTGCAAAGCCACCAACTATAACAACACCACAAGAATAGGGTGGGGGTAGGAGGAAAATAGTTTCAGGACAGATGAGAAACAGAAAACAATGCCAGAATGGGATACACCACTATGTGTGTCACCCAGATAGGCTCCACTCTATTATGGATGTGTACCAAATGCAAATGCAGCACACTATGGGCAGCAGCTATGCTAGCCAAATCTGATATGCATGTACCTTATACCAAGCCTTCCTGAATGGCGGTGTACATCCTGAGCGACTGCTAACTGATGGATGCAGCATCCCAGTGTAATCATGAGGAAGCCCCACTAGTGAGGTGGAAGATAGGTACACCACAGGATTGTCAACAACACTGCATGTGTTCGGACACTTAAAGATCCACTTCTACTGCCTCAGTGACTCTTGTGGTGCTTCGCAGTATATGCTAGCACTTGCCATGGCTGTAGTTTGTCACCTGATGTACAAGACCATCAGTACTACAATTACAATATAGTGCATGGGCATCATGGGCCTAGACTGTCAGGGGCACAACTGGCAGTGCTGAAAAACATGTATGAATATTTTATATATATATATATATATATATATATATATATATATATATATATATAGGATCCATACTAATGCACAAACGGTGGTTTCACCTAAAGTAAAACTGCCGATCATACATTCGCGAAAGTGCTTTTCACAGAAAGCATTTTCGCGAAAGTATGATAAAACATATGGAAAATCGGGGGGGGGGGGGGCTGTTGCTGAGATTGTGGTACAGTGGGGATGAGGGAATATTCCCTTTTCCCCACTGTAGTGCAATCTTGGAGTGAGAATATATAAGGGGGTGTGGGGGTGCAGCCGTGCTGTGGGGCTTGCCCCCCTGCGTAAATGTTAGGTGTTTTTTTTCTTTTTTTGTTTATTTTGGGGACTTTAGTGAAAGCACTTTTTTGGTTAAAAGTGCTTTCGCTAAAGTGTGTTCTGTGAATGTGGATTCGGACTATTGAACTTTCGTTCAATAGTCCTAGATCCATAGATATATGTCTGATGGTTCATCTACAATGGCCCTTAGATACAATCACCTCTCCCAAGATATTGTTTCAGCCATTAACTATGCATGGCACTATGGTCTTAAGGATGCAAGTAAAGAAATTCTTGGCCAGAAACCTGGGATAGTTTACAGTCAAGGGAGAAATGTTAAGGACATTATGGAGAATTCTAGTTGCAAGTCTTTTATATCTAGAATGTACAAATGTGGGACCTGTAGGGTAAAGTACATCAATGATGGCCCATATGTGTCCATACCTGGTTACAGCCATTCTTTGAGCTGCCCAGGAAGGTGCAGCTGTAACACTAACATGTTAGTATATGTTGCCACCTGTATCAGCTGCACCAGTTTTTATGTGGGCAAAGCTGTATGAAGATTTAAGGAAAGGATTACTGAACATGTTAGGGCCATCAGAAATAACGATGCTCACAATGCACTCTATAGGCATAGTACATGTTGTACTAATTTTAAAATGTTTATTTTCTTTGTCATTGACAAGGTGAAAAGTAGTGAAAGAGGAGGTGACTTGAACTAAAGGTGGAAAATTTGGAGACCATGTGGCAACTTAGGCTAAATGCTATACATCCACCTGGCCTCGATGACAGTATTGCTATTCTTCCTACACTTAAGACTAAAGCAAATGTGATTAAATAAAATTTATTTTTTATATATTTAACAACGTATATTAGCTTCACAATATTTTATATCTAAGCATATTGTACAAGTGCATTTTTATCTTGTATTTTGGTTCAATTATGTTTTTATACTTCATGTATAATCAACTGTCTTTTTTTAATTTTTACAATGATCTCATTCAATGTGGACTGGTAAGCAGGTAGGGGATGGGGTATTGAAATGTTGTTTGTACTAACCAACGTTACTCTGATGAAGCCATTCTCATGGTGAAAGTGCTCAGTCGTTGGGATCTTTGCGTTTTGTGATATTAAATTGGTGATACCATGTTTGTGTTGGGATCTTTTTATTTTTATTTCATTGTTTTTTGCTTCGTTGTAAGACTTGGTGTTTTTGTGACCATCCAAAAATATGATAGTAAAACATATATGTATATATACATACACACAAAATATCATCTGTTCTCCACTCACAAGAAAATGTAGATTATACCTATACTTTACAAACAACTTATCTTTGCCCACAAAATCCTACACCAACCAAATAAAATCCCTGCTCTCAACAATATAATAAAACCATATACCACTATCAGACCCCTACAGTCTAGTACCCACGTTTTTGTTAAAAAAATGCCAATGCTAACAACTCAGCTGATAAATCTTTTCTCCAATGTTACTCTTAAAATGTGGAACAAACTTCCATCCAATATTTCCTCTAACTGCTCTTTAGCACAATTTAAAAAGCTCCTAAATTCTAACTTTATAGAAAACTGGCTTTGTTCTCATCATCCTGGATAATTCTGAGCTCTTTATATCTACATCTGTCATAGATGTGTTATTTTTTACTACACACCTCATTCTATTGTAAATTGCCTTCCTCTTGTCCAAATGCAAGTGTCTGTCTTTTGTTTTTATTTCCAATAGATGCTGAATTGCCCAGTCTTGTCCTGTTGTTGAATTGGTATGCTAACTGAATTATTTTTTTATGTTTTATATGGTTTACTGGAGCTGATCTCCCCAGGCCTCTGCTGAAAAAGGACGAGTCCAGTTCGACTTTCCCGGTAAACAAATGTGAAATAAATAAATACCCTTAACAATGTACTTTGCGTGGAAGAAAACAATGTGGCTTTAAAAATAAGTAAAGGGATTCGTGGTTTGAGATTTCTCACAATTCAGTCACGTGATCAGTTACATTAGGTAGGTAATGAGAGACCAGTGTCTGTTCTGCATTACAGAAAAACAGGCTGCCTATTCAGAGGGTCAAGTGTTTGATAAAGCAGGGGCTTTACCCGAGAGCCCAAGAACCGTGGAGTTACAGCCCATTCAGGGCTAATTGTGAATGAGATGTGAGACCAACTTAGGTGGAGACTATTTTTAATTTATTGATGAAGCTGAAGGAAAGGCCTAGAAGGATCTACAGTTGTGTTTAAAAGAGGAATAGTTTTTGAATGGAGAATTTATTATTTGGACCAACTACATTTGGTGTAAAGGTACTGTCCTACTATTTAAACACTGCACAAAGCCAACTGGGCTATTTTTTCCATCATTCTCTCTTGGATTTCTAAATTTGTGTCTTTTTTTTATAACTTGTGTCTCTGATGTGTTTCCAGACTTACACCGGTAGTGTGTGCACTAGCAGTTTTAGGCCAAGGACATGCCATACCCTTGATGACAATTCCATAACCTCTTTAGGCTAACATTTCCCTGATGAGTTTACAGACACATTTGTTGCTGTCTGTGGCTGTTTCCTAGTTCATAGGTTCACAGGTAGGTAACTAGGCTATCTGCCCAAGGGCATTTATAAGTCTAGGCAGTGTGTGTCAGCTTTCACCACCCCATTGATTAATTAACTGAGCCTCTGTCAAGCAGAGCCAATGAAGTGATCCCAGGGGTGTATTTTCTGTTACCCATCCACTCATCAAGGTTTCTCTTGAAGAGTGTTAGTGAGGGGATCTGCCTGATGTAATTTGGAATTTTGTTCCAAAGCATGGGGAGTCTCTGTGACAGGAATCTATCCTCCAGCATGTTCTATTTATTGTTGTGGCGAGGTTTAGCTCACTAGAGCGCGTGGCTCACAGTGACTTGGATTTCTTTAGGTGGAGCATGTCCATCAATTCTGAGTTGGACATGGCTTTCTAAGTCAGGCAGAGATCACCTCTGAGTAAGCGATATGCCACTGAGTACAGCCGGAGTTTTTTCAGTCGGGCTGCATAGGACATATGTTTGAGGCCAGTAATCCTCTTGGTGAGGTACTTTTGTGGTCTTTCCAGCTGTTGGAAGTGTTTTGTGAGGTACATCCCAAATGGGGCATTGTACTCTATGATGGGTCTAACGAGTGATGAGTAGAGGGGCACCATAACCTCTACTTCTAGATACGAACCCTTTAGTAATTAGATGGGCCACATATAAGAATTTCCTAACTACTTTGGCAATATGATTGTCAAAGGAGAGATTACTATCTACCTGGGTCCCCAGATCTCTTATTACCTCTTCTGTATTAAGGGTCTACCATCTATGTGGTAATTCGTGGGTGTTTTGTTTTTCCCAAATGGGATGACTATGCATTTTTTTTTTGCATTTAGCTTGAGGCCATGACTTTGGCACCAGGTGTCCATCTCAGTAAGGCCCTTTTGGAGGATTGTCCATGTCATCCGGAGAGTCAATTATGGCTCCCAGTTTGCAGTCATCGGCGAACTTGGTTAGCCATAGTCCTCCTGTGTTTGCCTGTACTTCTGAGAAGTATATGTCGAACAGTAGGGGTCCCAGGACCGAGCCTTGTGGGACACCACTTGTGACTGGTTTAGAGTCAGACCTGGAACCCGCTTTTCTTACCGTGTGAGTTCTGTCTGTAAGCCAGTTGGCAACCCATCTCATGACAGGGGTTTTATGTTCAGGCTCGTGAGTTTTTCTGTAATACCAGAGTGGGGAACGGTGTCAAAAGCCTTGGCGAGGTCAAGGTAGGCTTTGTGAACCACCTTTTCCCCATCTATGGCCTTGGTGACTGTCTCGAATAAGTCAACCATGTTTAGTAGGCAAGAGCTGCCCTTAAAGCCAAACTGGGTCAGGTCAAGTGGTTGGAGGGTCCCAATGTCTTTGTTAATGAGTTCCATGATGATGCGCTCCATAGCCTTGCAGACCAGGCTAGTCAGGCTTATGGGGCGATATGTTACCAGGGTCAGTTGTGGCCCCTCCTTTATGGAGAGGAATAACTGTTGCTGTGCACCATTCTATGGGCACATAGCCTGTGGAGAGGCTGAGGTTGAACAGCGTGTTTAGGTGGGGAGGTTAGTTTGTTCTGTAGTTCGTGCAAGACACAGCCTGGGACACCATCTGGTCACATTGACACTGTTTTTGGCTTTTGAAAGGGCTGTTTTCACCTGTGTGTCTGTGATTTTTGGGACACTACACCTTTCTGGTATTGTTGTGGGCCCTTTTGGAGGTGAGAGGGGGGTGAAATTTGCACTGAATCTATCTGCCAGGATGTTGGCAATATCAGTAGGTTCAGTATATTTTGTGCCATTTTGCACTAGTTTAGTGCATATCCGCAAGTTGCCACTTAGATTCTTAACATAGCTAAAGAAGGCTTTGTGGTTATCTTTTGAATCCTTGGCTATTTTTCTTTCTAAGTTAGCCTTGGATGATTTCATGAGGGACCTTAGTTTCTTACTGATACTGATCAGGGATGTCATTCCTTCTTGGGATTTGCTTTTTTTCTGAACTAGTTTCCTCCTATTGTATAGCCTGTTTATTGCAGGGGTCCACCAAACTGGTTTCCTTCTCTTAGAGGAGTGAGTCTTGGTTTTGCTAGGGATGGCACAATCCATTCATCCTTGTAGGTGCTCATAGAGTGCATTTATAAAGGTTTCTGCATCTTGGGCAGCGTTATCCTTTAGTGTGGGGGCTGTGAAACTTACCACCTCTGTCTTAAGTAAGGTGAAGTTTGCTTTAGAAAAGTTTTTTACTCTGGTTGCCTTAGTGGTGGGGTGTGGACATCCAGAGTGATTAGTTTATGGTCTGATCTAACCAGTGACGGGTTGACCTCCGGTGTGGAACACCTGTTGCCCATGTTGGCGATGACCCGGTCCAATATGTTTTCACCTCTGGTAGGGGGAGTTTACCAGCTGATCTAGGGCATTTGAGTTGATGAATTCCAGGAAGCGCTGGGCCAGGAAATTCGTACTAGAGTAGTTTTCCCAGTGAATGGTAGGGTAATTGAAATCGCCCAATATCACGGTGTTCGGTAGGACCTTCATGTTTTCCAGTGTCTCCAGAAAGGTGGAGTGGTGGTCCTGAATCATGGATGGTGATCTGTAGCAGGCCACAATTTGCATTGCAGATTTGCCCGATGTTAGTTGCACATGGATGATCTCAGAGGTATCATGCTGCACCACTAACCTGGAGGTGTAGGTATCCTTGATGAATATGGACACACCCTCTCCTTGTGTTTCGGTCTGTGTTCTGTGGCCGAAACATGTGGTATGAGTTGTAGCCCGGTAGTGTTGGGGTGCTCTCTGGAGCCCTGAACCAGGTTTCAGTTACTGCACAGATGTCGACTTTCTCCATACTGAGGAGAGCTTCGAGCGCGTGCATTTTGATATTTAAACTCCTGGTGTTGAGTAGCATAACCCTCAGTTTTTTGTTAATTGTGCTGTTTACAGAAGTGGGTTTGACTTTTGAGCCTTGCCTAAACAAAGCACTATGGGGGCAGCAAAAGCCTTGGCCAGTATTCGAAAGCCTAGGGGTGACAGGTGCAAGCAGTCTCTTGCAAAGCAACATGGCTTGTCGAGCATGTCGTCCCAGGCTGACAGACACTGGATCCCCTTTGAATGACACCAGAAGCTTAGCCAATTGTTGAAATTGATAATTTTTTCTTTATACTGAGGTATCATTCTTGGTGAGGGCAGGATGCTACTCAGGGTCAGGGTCATACCAGCTTGGGCTGCATGATTAGAGAGCTCTTCCATGTCTCTTTTCATGTAGTCCAGGGAGGTACGTCTCAGGTCATTCACATCAACATGAACAATGACAGAGTCATACTTGTACTTGTCCTGGAGTGACCTGAGTGGTTGTGTTATGTGGCGAATTCTGGCTCCCGACAGGCAGGTAACAGTAACCTTCTGCTTGTCCAGCCTAGTGAGTGGGACGTCAGTGTGCCTGACTATAGAGTCATCTATTACTAGTGTGTTAGGTATGTTATTTCGCCTTAAGGGCTGTGATTGTGCGGCACACTGATTTTGTGTTTTATGTGTTGTCTGGTTTGTGACGGGAAGTGCAGGTTGTTTGGGTGCCTGCTTTGGTGGTCTCTGATGCTTTTGCAGGTTTTTATTTAGAGCCTCAGAGTATGATGTCCTTCCTTTTACACAAAACCATTTAGGAATTCCAAACAATGCTTGAGGAATCAAAGGTGGAGACTGACCAAAAGCTAGTACAACTGCAACATCAATTGGTAGAACCACCCAACTTAACTGCCACCAGAAATGTGCCAGCCATTATAAAAAAAAAAAAATATATGAAAAACAGCAATGACTACAAATTCTATCTGGGTGTCTAATGAATGACATATCACACAAGACAACTGGGACAAAGTGTGTAAAAACAACCCAACTGATAGCAGAGGCATTAAAAAAAAAAAAAAAAAAAAATATATATATATATATATATATATATATATATATACACATATATATATGCATGCTGTGGCGAGGTTTCCATCCTTGGAAGGTTTGCTGTTACACAGGTACACAGCCATGGCTACATGATCTGTTTGTTGTGTGCACACAGTCTATGGCTGTGGCAAAGCTTGAAATGCATGCATGTAAGCATGCGCTGTGTTGTGAAGAATACATAAGTGCATATGAACCTGCATCTACTGCCCTTGTATTGAGCCACAATACATATCCCTGCATGTTCAATGCATTGTAGCTCTTAAACATGTGCATTGGCTGGGTCTTTTACAGGTCAACATTATACAGGCCAACACATGTATACACCTGTCTACTCTAAAATGGCACACATTACAACCTTTTTATCTGCCGTCTGTGACAGTCCTGTATCAGATTATGATCAGGAAATGCATGTGTCAGCATGCATTCATGCATCATGTGGGTGTTATATTCATGCACGTTTAGATAAACAGACTTCTCCTGCAGCTACAATAGGATATGTAATGCTTATGGCTATTACCATACATCGCTACATATACATATGGCAATCAATATAGACATGCTGGAATTTTCTGTCTATGCTGCTTACATGACAGAGCATATGTCATACCACCGCAGGCATTTGTTCTTGCATTTCATGTCCGTGGAATGCAGAGCCAAAGAAACAGACGTTACTGCAGTTTTATGCTAAGAAGAGGAGCAGACGTATCAAACTGGCAGTGTGTCCTCTACTGCAGGACTTTGAGTTATGACAGATTTAGTGGGAAGCCAAACCGGCTGTTCATACTCATTGCAGTGTTACCCTAAGTACTCACACAGGACAGCATGCCTTAGATTGTTAGTATCACTCAGTAATCCATGAAAGGAAAAGGGCAGGACAGGTGGAGGGGAATACAGAAAATCTCCCCTACACACAAACCACTCCCCACAGCCAAGCAGACTTAAGAAATCTGAAACACAGAACAAGGTGAGGTAACAACAAAGTAGGTTTGGGTACCCCACCCCATCCAAGAAAGCCAAAGGCACAGTATGAACATTAGAGTGAATTGTGAGTGAGAGACAGCACTGAAACATTTGTTCAAGATCCTTTTCAAGGAGCTGCTGAGCAAAACTAGCTTAGCTGCTTGCTGCCTTGTGATACAAGCAGGTTTGCCTGAGGAGCACTCCAGCTATCTGCTAGTTAAGGAAAACATCCCTGTGCAACATCCATTCATGTGGGTCTGCCACAGTATTTTGTTCTGAGAATATGTAAATTGCCTTGAGTGACATTCTGTCTTCCACTGCCAGTTCCCAGGCTGTAACTATTAATATATAGAAGCTGTACTTGTTGACATACCACATTACAGGTAGTGTTGACTGTTAACACTTGTATGGTGCCTTCTGTCCAAATCTGGCTAATGGCTCAGACTCCAAAACCAACAAAGACAGACGGCTCAAAACACGTAAAGGCCGAGCTAGAGTACAAGAAATCAGTGTAACAAATTCACAGCTCAAGGACACCACAAACAAGAAATGTATTCAATAAATATAAGCCTTTTCACAACATCGTTTCCCTGGATATATTAAAATGTCTGAGTGTAAGAGCAGCAATGTTTAAATAACACATCTAGAAATCTTAGAAAGACAATGTTAAAAAATACTTTTAAAAATACAGCTTGAACAATAAAACATCTATTTAAAGGATTTAGATTTTAAAACATGTTTCAAACTGCACATTCTATTCAATCCTGGAGGACAATCAGTTCAAAATCTGCAAATCCAAATATATGTGCATCAGACAAATGCTCACATATATGATCCTTTGGTTTTCAGTCGTTTTTACTAGTATAGAAAGAGGTACATTTTCACATCTCGCTAGATACACATTATTCTGTTGTGGACACATTCAAACTAAATATTTTCCCAGTATTTGGATGTACACGACTTATCACTACTAATAATATTCACAAAATGAACAACTAAAGCATGGTCTAGTTAGAACCTTTATTGAGTGTCATAATTTTGTTTTTCTTTCTTCTTTATAGCACAACATATGCCTCAAATTAACATTTCTTGTATATGAATTTAGGAATGGAAGGATTTAGTCCATTTAACCTTCATAAGATCTTAAAAAAATGCCCAATGTTTTCTATAAATATTAGAAATGTTTATGTGCATTACATGTAATTGAAATGAACAAATCAAAAGCCCCATTACTTGGGCCAACAAAACCAACAGTGGTGCTCATATTCCTAAATATAGATTTAGCTACAGTAGTCCTTAGCCCATCTATTTGATTTTTCATATTTTCTAATCTATTAACATTGAAGCCCCTTCCTCTAAAATCCTTTAGAACACTAAATCACCTGAACATATACATCTTCAACATTAGTCCTTCCAGATGTTCTAATCATACTGTGTTGGAAAAAAACATGTCCAGGATGCATACTAGTTCTATGAAGGTACATAGGCTTTCTAAATTTTTTTCTGTAAATGGAAGTTTCAAATCCACAGCCATTATGCGTCAAAAGAATATGTAAGAAACATATCTCATGCTTAGACAGTCGATTTAAACCTCAAAAAAAGACATAGTGGAGTTTAAATAGTTGACTCCAACTGCCCACGAGTGTCACCCCACAGCAAAATTACATCATCCACAAAATGCTTGTAATGGAGCTTATTTGTATGGTACAATTCACAACTGTTAAAGAGAAACTCACTTTCCCAAACAGCCAGAACTAAATTGACATATGTATTAGGCATGGGTATACCCACTGTTACCTCAGACTGTTGCAAATAAAAATCACCACTGAACATAATCACAACATTTTGTAATAATAAAGCAGACATTTCACATACAGTACTTAAAATCTTCCACCTATACATCCCACTGTTTCGTCTAGGGATTGGTTGCAGAATCTGTATCTATTTAGAATCTTGCCTTAAAAAAATATCTAAAATTTGTTAATAGTTATATTAAAGACAGTGATGACTTTTTAAGAGGTCTAACTGAATGGCAGGCTGAAACGCTGGATAGGCAGGTAACAATGGTAATGTTGGATACAGAATCACTTTTCGTGACTATATCTAATGATTATGGTGGTGTGGCCATTATGCATATATTGAACAGTTATTCAAATTTGACTTCTGCTACTATAAATAATACATGTTGCTCCAGGACTCGTGAGTAGCTGAAGTACCTAGTTTTCTGGACAAATCCAGAATGTATGTGATACATTCATATTTGTCTTCCTAAAAGTGATCAACCAATCCCTCTGGTATACAACAGTTTATTAGTCTTACATCTGTCTTATTACACTGTTTACCAGGCACTATACACCTTACTAAGAATCTTATCCTAGGACATGGAATCAGGAAGTAATTGGATAGTTGCTCAGTATGCAGTAAACAGAAATGCCAGTTTAGCAATCTTATCTCCTCTCACCAAAATACTTGAAAAATGTATTCAAAATAATTGCTAGACTGTCTCCTGCAAGAACTCCTATTCCCTACATATGGCTTCCATCCTTCCCAAAGTACTAGCACTACCCCTTCTAACTTGCATAGATACTGTCAATAAAGCTAGAGATAAGTACTTCTAGACTTGTCAAAAGCTTTCCAACAGTTTGTCACAGCAAACTTACAGTGGATATAAAAAGTTTCCACACCAGTGTTAAAATGCCAGGTTTTTGCGATATAAAAAAATGAAACCACAATAAATCATTTCAAAACTTTTCCCACCTTTAATATGACCTATAACCAGTACAATTCAATTGAAAAACAAACAAATCTGTTAGGGGAAAAAAAAATAAAAAAACGTACAATAAGCTGGTTGCATAATTGTGCACACCCTTAAACTAATACTTTGAAGCATCTTTTGATTTAATTACAGCAGAAAGTTCCTTAATGAGATCTCTCTGTAGCCTTTCTGGGACACCCTGGTGAGAAGACTGGGGTTTCGGTGCTAGGTGTCCCTGTGTAGAAGAGAGGTGAGACTCCAAGCACAGATATGGCAAGGCAACAGACTGAGAATCAGAGGGGGTAGGAACTGTCTGTATTGCTGAAACAGACAAGGCTCTCTCCATAACCTCAAAAGCAGACCTCCCAAGAGAGGGATAGGACCCCAGGTCTGAAAAGACAAGCTTTTGGACTGTAGTCCTTCCCTGCTCTGAGAAGAGCCCCCCCCCCCCCCCCCCGAGGCAGAAGTTGGAGCAGAACTAATCTATGCCGAGGCCCCGAGGTGCAGAGATGGCTCAGAAAACTTTGGAGTTGACTAACACCTTGGATCTGACAGGGTAGCCGTGGCTCTGAGAATTGTCCGGATCTGACTGAAGTGCTAAGAGCAAGTCTCATATCCAAGGATAAGGATATCCTCAGATCTGAGGAAGATGGAGCCAGATGGCTTGGATCTAAGGACTTTGAGCCCATGGAAGGAGTCAGAGAAGAAAGTGGTAAGGGGGGGTTGTGGAAGATCAGAGCACTTGACCCAAAGGGGTAGGGGCCGAAGGGACATGTCAGGCCCTGCACCAAGAGAATTATTCTCACCAATCTCTTCAGTAAGACTCCTGGAAGAGTGAGTGGAAATTACTGATGGAGACTTGGGTCATTCCTAAAAGGGTGAAGGGACAGGATCAACAGAAGAGGAATATCTGGTCCTTGATAAGACAATTAAGCTTTATGAAATAGCTGGACTGGATAATTTCTTTGTTTGATCTGAGGCAGTCTGATCGATGATTCTTTTTATGTTTTGGATCTAATGTTGAGGGCGGATCCAATAATTCTTTTCTTTTTTGCTTCGGATCTGAGGATGAAGTCTGATCCAACATTTTTGACTTTCTCTTCTTATGATCTGATGGAGGAGTCAGATCCAATACAGATCTTTTCCTAGAGAGATCCAATGCCCTTGAGGACAAAGTGGAAGAACTCTGAGATAGTGATTTGGATTTTTTTAATTTCGCAAGTGAAGCTCCAGATAAAGCCTCTTTGATAGAGGAAGGCAGCAGTCCTTTAAGAATGAGTTTGTTTTTCCTTTCCGTAATAGCTCTGGGATTAAACCCATGGCATATTGCACAGTCTTCTTGTAAGTGCGGGGCCCTAAACAGTATACACAAAGTGTGAGCAGCTGAAAAAAGAATTTTGTGCTCACACTTGAAGCATTTTTTTTGAACCCCACAGATCCTTTCTCCTCGTCAGCCATAACACCAAAATTAAACCAGTAAGACAGATACTACACCAGAAGTTAGCCAAAAGTAGAGAAGTGATATTTTTTTTTAAACAGAAAAAAATCAGCTATAGAAAAATAAGGTAATGAAAACACCAGCAACGGTAATTTAAAGCTACACAACTGTAGAAAAGGGAGAGAGAAAGAGACTATTAACAGTATTCAAGAGCACAGGACTTACCAGAGAAAAAGAGAAAATGATGATTAATTTAGTAGCTGGAATAAAAGGAGTGACAGACAAGGGAGAGTATATAGACCTATAAATTAAACAAATTTAGTTAAGTATTAATTTTGATAAAGAAGGTATCACTTAGCTCAAAAGTAGCAGTACCCACATTTTTAGCTCAAAGCGGCAAACAAGATCTGAGTGACTTGGGGTAGTTGCACTGTTAAGGGAGAAGCTTGAGAGTTTTTGGTTGCCACAAGTTTAGCAATGGCCAAGTCGGATCCAAGGGACTGAGGACAGAATGAAAACTGACATCAGATCCAATGTTTTTATATTATCACTAATTTTTTTTTTATAATTATTTAAGCTGTAGATGCTTTTATTTTGAAGATGGTGAAATTATTGTTATTAAAATGTTTTGTAATAATGTGGAGATTTTCTTCCCAGGCCACCGCTGAAAACGGGCTTCTACCTAGTCGAACTTTCCCAGTATCAAATATCAATAAATAAATATCCTGTTGCATCTTACTTTTGTTACCTTCCACTTTAATATATAACTGTTTATTTTTTGATTTATCTGACTGAGTGACTGACTGTGCTGCATTCCGGTTTCTTTGTAATATAATCTGTTTCAGACTACAGAAAACTTGCCATCCCACTACAGAACTGTTTCGCTTCCCTTTAATACATCAATATCAGAAGGTGGGGCTGGATGACATGGAATCAGAAAGTAATTGGACAGTTGCTCAGTATACAGAAATGCCAGTTTATTACACTTCTATATAGGTCCCACTGAAGTAACTAAAGTAAAAACTGCACATTTTAGAGTAATAAAGCCCACTTTACAAGACAAGTATAACAAAAAAAAAAAATGGTAAACAAATTGTACTTGAATGAGAGAATCTAACAATACCACAAGTAACATTATGTTACTGGAAGCATGAGAAAAGTGCAATTGTGTAAGTAAACTTACCATAACAGTACATAAGTGAATCATCACTGCTGCTATGGCCGAAGCTATATATGCATAAGATATAAGTTAGCCTGTTTCGAAAGCTTTAGGGCACGTTCCATGTGCCCAGACAGTTGACAGCTCAAGCAGAGACAGAAAAAAAATATTGCTCTGGGCACCAAACCCTTCAAAGCTTTCATGCCAACTGAAAGGAGGAGGCTAGAACCTTACAAGACAAGTAAAAATCTGTCTTCACTCTAGCAACAAAACCCATACAAGAATAGGAGGTGGAGGGAGAGGGGCAGTAACTGCAACAGTGATCATTCAATAGCCACTATTATGGTATGTTTACTTACACAAATGTACTATGCTCATCAATTTCATCATTGCTGCAGTATCCTAGTTATATGGGTAGACTAACATAGGTATGAGGTTTGAAAGGAAGAAGAATAAAGGATCCAGGTACTTCTGGAGAAAAGTTCATGCAAAGCTCGCTTTAGACTTGGAAAAAGTCTCATTTGTACAGCTTTGTAAAAGTATGTACAAAGGACCAAGTTGCTGTCTCTACAATACTTCTGTAGTCCACCCCTTTCCAAAGAACCACTCAAGAATTCACGGCTCTAGTACAGCGTACCTTGGCCCTGCCTAGAAATTATTTATTTTGGTGGGAAAAATAAAAGTAAACAGTGCAGGACAGCCATTTGAAATGATCTGTTTTGAAAATAGTGGTCCCATTTCTTACCTTCACAAGGAATGAATAAGTGGTCAGAATTCCTGAAAGTTGACATCCAAGATGGCTGCACACTGAATAACAGCTTAATTTTAGTTCTCTCAGTGTGAAAACAAAAACTCAGAAGAGACAGCCAGTCTTTTTGGTTAACTTTCTGTAAATGTCTAGAAAGTGCACTGCCTAGATGCCAGCAAAAAAGAAATTCAGAGGATCTGAAAGAAAATCAATTACAAAAGGTGAGGAGAAAACACTGACTGGGGAGAATTTTGCTGCTGTTCAGCAGCAAGCCGTGCAAGCTCCAGCTTTGGTGCAAGACATGACTTTCAGTAATCTATAGGAAAAATAAGTCAAATGTATTCAGAGCTGAAACACCTAAGGAGTATATCAACTCAAATTACAAAAGGCTGGAAAATGGAAAAGGTTTTAAACAGATGAGGTGATGAAAAGTACAGTTGTGTACACTTACCATAAATGTAGCTGTTCAAGTGTATTCACTGTTGCTGTAATCAAATTTGGGTTATCTGCCTGCAGGTAGCCCTCAGTCAGCCCGAATACCAGAGTCTTGGGATTTCTGCATCGGATGCTGTCACTTCTTCCATGACGTCAGGGGTATAAAATAGGCAGCAGATGCCATTACATCAGTTTTTCTTGCCCCAGATGTCAGGATCCCCCCAAATAGGAAGCTAGCATATGGTGTGGAACACCACCAGTAAAAAATAAATACCCTTGCCATAAAAAAAATGGCCATATACAGGATAGGTACAAAGAATACAGAAAAACAGGGTCTGGAGGGAGGGAAACCAGGACTGCAACAGGGAATACACTCGAACATCTACATTTATGGTAAGTGTACACAACTGTACTGTGTTCTTCATGTTTCACTGCTGCAGTCATCTGACTTGGGCTGATTCCCAAAGCTTTGGAAGGGTGGAGGCATTCAAGAGGAGTTAGGGCTGGCTAGTAGGCCTCGTAAGATTGCTGTAGCAAATCCAGCTCTGGATTTAGAAAAATAGGTAAGGGGTACTGCTTGGTGAAGGTATGTACAGAACTCCATGTTGCAGCTTCCAGAATGTCCCTGGTAGGGACTCCCCTGAGAAATGCTGTAGAGGTGGAAGTAGCCCTAGTGGAATGTGTTCTGCTCCCCTGCAGGATAGGTTTTCCATGGTGTTTGTAGCAGAAATGGATGCACTGTGCTATCCATTTGGAAATGGTTTGCTTTGAAATGGCCTTGCCCTCTGCCCCTGTAGCAAAGCTGACTAACAAGTTGGTCAGATTTTCTGAAAGGTTTAGTCCTGTAAGGTAGAACCTGAACTGTCTGTGCACTTGTCCAAGGAGTGCAGGATCCTCTCCCCTTTATTTTGAGGATTAGGGAAGAAGGTTGGCAAATGGATGGCTTGGTTTAGCGCCACACTGGAGACCACATTAGGCATAAAGGACGGGTTAGTCCTGAGGGGGAACCCTGTCAGCATGGAAAATAATGAAGGGTTCCACAGCCATTAGTGCCTGTAACTCACACTCTTCTAGCTGAGGTTATGGCTAAAAGCAAGGCTGTTTTCCAAGAAGGGAATTTTAACTCTGCTGAAGCTGCAGGTTCAAAAGGGGGGAGTGTGAGCTTTTCCAGTACAAAGTTAAGGTCCCAGGCAGGGATGGGTGCTCTCCTAGGGGGGGCCTTAAGTTGTTAGCCCTTCTCAGAAACTGACGAGAGGGTGAGAGAATAGAAGTGGCTCAGTATTATCAAGAGCTGAGATGGCAGAGGCATGAATCTTAATGGAGAAGGATAGGCCTCTGTGGAGTAGCTCTGCTAGGTAATCAAGGATTTGAGGTAAGGAGGGCACAGCGGTGTCCTTTTCTTGAGACCGACTCCAAGAGCAATATCTTTTCCACTTTTCAGCAGATGATTTTCTAGTACTACGCCTTCTGGCCTCAAGAATGACATCCAGCACCTGCTTGCTGAAGGTTGCTGGTGGAGTATTCATGGGATAAGCCAGGCTGCAAGGTTTAGGGTTTGCAGCTGTGGGTGCAAAATCTGTCCCTCCTGCTGAGACAGCAGGGAAGGAGTCTGATGAAGGTGCCAGGATGGCACTGTTGTCAGACTGCATAAGAGTGGGTACCAGTGCTGGCATGGCCAATCTGGGGCAATAAGAATTGCCCTTGGGCTGTCCTGTCTGATCTTGAGTAGTACCTTTGAGAGGAGGGGCAGAGGGGGAAAGGCATAAATTGAGAGGTTTCCCATTTGAAGGATGAGGCATCCACCTTCCAGGCCCTGCTGCGAGGGTTCCTGGTGCAAAATTTGCTCAACTGGTAGTTCTCAGGGGGGAGACAAAGAGGTCCACCTCCAGTGTCCCCCACCACTGGATTAGAAGGTTGAAGGTATTGGGCTCCAATTTTCACTTGTGTGGGTCCAGGAGATTTCTGCTTAAATCGTCTGCCAGTGAATTCTGTTTGCCTGGCAGGAACTGAGCTTGCAGATGCACTTGGTTGCTCAAGGCTGTGTTCCACAGGGCCATGGCTAACCTGCAGAGTGGGTAAGAATAGGCCCCCCCCTGTTTGTTTATGTACCACATAACTGTGGTATTGTCTGTTTTTATCAGCAGCTGTCCTGGAAGGATTAGGCATTTGATGGCTGTCAGAGCATACTGTACAGCTAACATCTCTTTTTGACTGATGTGCAGGAGAATTTGTCCTGGGGTCCACTTTCCCTGAATGGATTTGCCTGCCATGTGAGGCCCCCATGCATAGTCTGATGTGTCTGTAGTCGGGGTTTGGGCGGCGAGGGACTGAGTGAAAGGCAGTCCCTTGTTGTGGTTGCATGCTTCTGCCCACCAAAGGAACTCTGCCCTTAGACAAGGAAGGATTGGAATGACTGTTTCCAGGTCCTGAGAATGTTGGCACCAAAGACCTTTTAAGTACCACTGAAGTTTCCTCATATGCAGTCTTGCATATGGAATTAGCACAATGCATGAGGCCATGAACCCTAGGGCTTGCAGTATTTTCCTTGCAGATAGCTGGGTTTTGGTGGCCATGTGGTTGAAGCAGTTGTTCAAATAGATCTGTTTTTCTGGAGTGAGAAAGGCCATCTGGGAAGTTGTGTTCAAGCTTGCTCCCAGGAATACAATTTTTGACTGGGCACCAGTTGTGATTTCTTATCATTGATGGTGTACCCCAATGAAGACAGGAGTCTTTTTACAACTGCCAGGTGTTGAAGTAGTAATTCCTGACTGTCCACCTGAATCAGGCAATCGTCCAAGTATGGGAAAATTTGGATATTTCTCTGCCTGCAGTAAGCAGTGGCTGGAGCCAGGCACTTTGTGAATACTCTGGGTGCAGTACATAAGCCAAAGGGAAGTGCATAGAACTGACAGTGCATACAGCCTACACTGAAGCGGAGATATCTCCTGCAACATTCCCTTATGGGGATGTGCAGAAAGGCTTTGTTTTAAGTCCAGGGTGAGTAGCCAGGCATCCTTGGCTGGTATATGGAGAACGAAACAACTGTAGAAACAACAAAATAAAATTCAATTCCTGGTGCAGAGTAAATAATGAACGGTGCAGCTTGAACAGGACAGGAAAACTTTAATTGAAAACAATTCCACAGGTTCAAATCCACAGGTTAAGCGCTTTCATCTGTTCAATATACAGACTTCCTCAGAACCAAGATAATCCATCACCAACACTCATTATATATCCAATTTGGCGCCAGAATTTTAAATATCCTTATACAGCCTTAGAGACACATTCTACAATTTAAAATTTTGGCGCCAAATTGGATATATAATGAGTGTTGGTGATGGATTATCTTGGTTCTGAGGAAGTCTGTATATTGAACAGATGAAAGCTCTTAACCTGTGGATTTGAACCTGTGGAATTGTGTTTTCAATTAAAGTTTTCCTGTCCTGTTCGAGCTGCACCGTTCATTATTTACTCTGCACCAGGAATTGGATTTTATTATGGTATAGGGAGAAGCTGCTGCAGGGTTAGCATTTTGAATTTTGGGACTACCAGAAAAGTGTTGAGAATTGATAGATCCAAGAATGGGCAACAAGAGCCCTCTTTTCTGGGCATCAGGAACAGTCTGGAGTAGAAACCCTGTCCCCTTTGTTCTACTGGAACAGGTTGGATCGCCCTGATATTGAGCAGGGAATGTACTTGCTTTTGAGCTCCTGCCCACTGGTTTGGAGGAAGGTCTGGAAGCCCACTTGTGGTTGGCAGGGAATGGAAGTAGAATCTGTACACCCCTGAGATACAATGTTTAGAACCCATCGGTCCTGAGAAATGGACATCCAGTTTTTGGCATGAAGGGTAAGTTTTCCTCCTAGGGGTGCAAGTAGATGAGCATGGCTGGGAAGGATAATTGACAAGTCATTGTGAACTTTTACCATAAGGGGGTGGCTTGCCACTCCCTGTTTTTAAGGTGGGAGCACTCCATTGTTTAGATCTCTGCATACCCTGAGACTGTAGTCTTGGTGGTCTGGTTCCCCTGGGTTTGGAATGTGAAGGCCTGAAAGGGGCTGGAAAGGACTAGTTTTTTGTAGGCCAATACCTACTGAATCTAGGTGGCTGCACTTTTTAAGAATTCTTTAGCGGTTTGCATAGATTTAGCTTTTTCTTCCATCTTTTTAAGAACCTCTTCTGCTTTGGTGCCAAACGGTCCAGATTTAAAGGAGCGTCTAGTAATTTTGATTTGACATGGTCTGGCAAGGCTTGTTCCTTCAGCCAAGCTGCCTTTCTCAGTACAGATCCAGTGACTGCAGCCCTGCAAGATGCTTCTACGGCATCAAAGCCACACTGCAAAGTATGCTTACTAACTTGGTTTGCAGAATGCACTAACTCTTGTAAATCTTTATTTTTTGCACAATCTGGAAGTAACATCATTTTTTGTTTAATTTGTTCCATAATATGTTGCTGGTACTTCAACATATGAAACTGGCAATTCAATCCCCTGATGGCAAGAGTTGCAGAGGTATACACCCTTCTTACCTTATCTGTCTAAAGCTCTGGAATCCCTGTCTGAAGGAGTAGGGTTTTTTGGCTGTAGTAGCCTTAATACCTTTAGGCCCCTGGGAAATGATCTCTGGATCTGCAGTAGGATTCTTAAAGAGATTTGTGAGAATCTGATACTCTGTAGTACCGGTCAGGTTTTCTAGGGGCCAGTGATAAAGTGTCTGGAGTAAGACTGGATTCCATAAAGACATCATCTACAACATCCAGGACAGGGGGTATAACTAGGGGCCTGTGCTGAGGCAACTCTAAAAATTCTCTGAGTCTCTTTTTGGACTGAGGATAATCCTGGCATTCCCACCAGAAATGCTCTCTTAAAGTATGCAAGGTTTCACCAAAAGAAAAATCCTCTGGAAGGGAGGCAGAGGGAATGGATTCCTCTGCATCTGAATCCTCAAATGTAGATAAGGGTATGTCCTGGTAAATCAGAAGGGCCAGAGTCATTGGACTCTGGGTCTGTAGAATCAGAAAGAAACTCAATCCTTGGTCTTTTAGCAGGAGAGGGCTGGCTTCCACTAATTAGGGTGATAAGGTCTTCAGCCATTCTAAGCATTTGTTTTTGAGGTATAGGAGCTTGAGCATGTGCTTTGGTAGTCAGTTTTCTAGGTGTAGTGCGTACTCTGGGCCTGAGAAACTTGGTAGTTTCTCAGGCCCAGTGCGTACTCTGGGCCTGAGAAACTTGGTAGTTTTAGCTAAAACAGTTGTCAGTTTAATGCGAATATTGGTAGGTCAGAATACACCCTCAGAAGCCGGTGCCTGCACAGCGGCTCTGAACCCATCCAAGGTAGAGACATCCGCAGGTTCCATAGTTGAAGAAGCATCTCGCGGCATACTAGACTCCAAAATGGGTCTCAGCAGAGGCCTGCGAATCTGTAAAAGTGGGCACCTGGGGCTGCAAAGGCACCTCACTGAGTACCGGCGGACTGGCGACTAGCATAATGGAAGTGTCGCTGGCAGTTTTTGACCTATGCGGTCTGTCTCTGTATCTTTGAGCTTTTTCGGAAGATCAGTAGTCGGATGTGTTACCAAAGCCATTTCAGAATATGGAGAATGACAGCAAAAGAATTTAGTGACAATAGCAGCCAGATGACGAATGGTTTAGGCATTAAACAAGGCACAAAACTGACAGCGAGGGATGTCGTGGTCTGGGCCTGAACAGGTGACACAGTAAGAAAGAAGATTTCTGTGAGTTATTTGCTTTCCACAGGCAAGACAATTGTTAACTTTTTCTGACATCAGTTAGAGCAAGAAAAAAAGAATCCCCAATGGGGTACTTTGCTTTAGAAGACTTCAGGTTTGAAACTCTAACAATGAAAATTTCAGGTAGCAGCCGACCAGCACTTGCGAACTGCTTCTGCTTCGGGCTCCTTCTCGGCAAGAAAGACTGATGTAATGGCGTTGGCTACCTGTTTTATACCCCTGACGTCATGGAAGAAGTGACAGCATCTGACAGAGAAATCCCAAGACTCTGGTATTCAGGCAGACTGAGGGCTAGCTGCAGGCAAGATAACCAAGTGTGATGACTGCAACAGGGAAACACAAAGAGCATCTGCAAAAATCAGAGAAGGCTGGCTGAGTATGACTGTTCAAGAAGAAATGTTACAAAAAAATGACAGAATTAGGGGACAGAGTACATATGGAAAACCTGAGATCTTCTGCTGTACGAGAGAGGCTGGAAGGAGCCAATTGTATTAATTTTATGAAAGCACAAATAAGCAACTGGACTGGTATTTCACAGCAGGAGTTGTTAACTGAATGGGCACATTTGTGTGTATGCTCCAAACCTGGCCATGAGAAAGCAGACTAGATCTTTAATAGTAATGATGCAATCCAACAAGCAGAAATAGTTGATTCTGACAAAACTGTGGAAAGGGCAAAGTACTTAAAGTGGGAGACTGCAGAGTGTAAAAATGATTACTCACTGTGCACCAGCAGAAGAGGAGTAAATTTATTCTAGTAATCAGGGTTGTTGAGATGTAGATATGAGATTCTATCTGATGTATCCAGTTTTTTTTCAGAATATTCTTTCCTGGAGGAACAAAAACATTTTTGATGCAGAATATGCAAAGGAGGAAATACAAAAGTTTGTACAATGAAAAGTGGATATCAACAAGAAAGAAATTCTTCTTCTTGTTCTTCTGGTAATAAAGCCCATAGAAAGACTGTGCCTGTGAAACCTTTTCCAATGTTTCAAAAGAAAATACCTGACAAACAGAAAAAAAAGCACATTTAGTTGACTAGAAAAAACAGGAATACATTGAATATGAAGCTGAGACTGGATTTGGGATATGAAGATCAACAGGAAGAAACCCAGCAACTCAGAAAATGACAAATAAATGCAGGATTAACAGGTATTAATTATACTTGTGAAACATAACAGAACAAGAAAACCTGGAAATATTGAACTTCTTTGATTTTGTTAAACTTGGAGGGGACTACAAAGCCCATTCCCTACTTAATGTCATTAATGTTTGGAAGAACATTTAACAGATGGAAAGTGGGGAAGAGGAGGGAGTAAATAAAACAAAATGTTCTTAACAGTAGTATTTTTATAATGCAAGATATAACCTGCATGTTATAAAGTAAAGTTTTCTCAGTTATTTTGAAGTGTAATAAAGATACTAAAGTAAACAGGTGCCCTGTTTTTTTTTCCTTCTTTCGACTCTTTAGAAATGTAGGCACTGCAGTGTAAAAAGAGAAGAAATGCCTGGACAAAAGAGCATGATACAAGAAAAATGTATATGCTTTTTCTTAATCTTGCATAGGAAGAATGACTGGATTAATGCCCTTTGCTGGGTCTAGTAACAAGTTGTAAGGGGAAGCAGACAAAGAACATTAAATATAATAAAAACTTTTCCTCTAGCAAATAAATGAAACAAACCTGTGGCAGAAGGACAAAGTATTAAACGCGTGAGGCAGAGTGTTTGTAGAAAATGATTACTCACTATACAAATGGCAGAACTGGAGTACAGTAGTGGCATCTGTGAATCTGGTTCTCATATCTCTATGGAGACAAACTGATAATGGGCAGTAAAACAGAATATTTCTTTCTTTCAATGGCTTTCCTTCAGTAGATAGGCAATATTTTTTTCTGAAAGCATTCAAATGTTTTTCTATTCTGGGAAAGGAAGAAATAAGACAAAAACAGATAGTAGTTAGTGGAAGTAGTAGCACAGGCTGTACCATGCATCTTAGCATTGATAACCTTCCTTATAGGTTAATCTAAGTCTGAGTGTGGCTGTCAGTCTGGGACAATTGTTCCTGTTAGGAGGGTTAAACTTCAATATTTCAAGATGCACATGGTTTTGTGTGTTGTTATTAAGGTAATAACTTTTCGGGGTGTGCTGGGTGTGTTTTGTTATTTTGAGGGTTTTCACTAAAACGAAAAAGTTTTGTAAGGTGCGACATAGGTTCAAATGGATATGACAAGAAACAACTGTGTAAAAGGTCAACCTGCCAAGCATTAGTGTATGCATGTAACAAAAGCTGAAACAAGACATTACAAAAGATGTTACATGTAACAGGTGGGAATAATAATCTCTTAAAATAAAGACAACTCTGTTTTTCTTTAAATGTAAATGGTGTCACAGATTAATACAAAAAGAAAGTAGTGAACTATATTAAAAATGTAGAATGCAAATAGCTATGCTACAAGAGACTCACTGGAAAGAACTGAGTGTGTGAATTTTATAAAGAAAGGAGTTCAGGATAGTTATTCAGTGGAATATCTGGAACAAAAGAAGATAGGAGTACTTGCATGAATTGCAAGAGGAGCTCCAACAGTGGTAGAAGAGGGAAAAAGATAATAATGGCAGATTTACAATACTAAGGAGCTACTGGCAAGTGATGAGGATTACACTGGCATGTATTTATATTTCACATAAAACTGCTATAATGGAGCTTACAAAAATTCTGGGAGAAATAATCAACTTTCAGCAGGGAATATTACTTCTAGGTGGGGACTAGAATTTGATTTGTAGAGGTAAGGATGTATCTGGGGATACAGAAGGGAAAATATTTCAAGAGAGGGTACATTATTTGAAGAAATTTATGAAAATATTTGGTATGGAAGATGTGAATTCAATAGCAGGAGTTGGAAGTGAATTTATATATTATTCCTAAAGGCACAAAAACTGGGCTAGGCTAGACAGAACTTATATTTCACAGGAACATGTGCATTTAATTGAAGTTTTGATATGCATCCAATACCTATGTCATATCATGAACCAATAATAACTAAAATAAAAATGCTGAGTAATGAAATAAAAATGAGACACTGGAATGGGCAGTGGAAATTATTTGGGAGTGACAGAAATTTCTTCTGAAAATATAGTTAGGGAGTGGGATAAAACTAAAGTGGAATTTAAAAAAAGGTGGAAATAAAAGAGAAAATGGTTCAGAATTATTTAGAGGGACTGACAGAAGTGAAAGTATTGCAGAATAGGGGTAATCTCCTGAGCAAGAATAGGAGCAATTACAGAATGCTAAACAGAAAATAAGGTATTACCTTGTTAATAAGCATATTAGAAAGATGCTGTTAAGCAGCTGTTTTCTGATAACTCCAGAGCACAAAAACTTTTAGCACAAGGACTCAGGCAACAGAAAGTAGAAGGGTTGTTGTCAAGCTTATGGAGCCTATAGCAAGGAAGATAACCAGATCCTACATAGGTATTAGAAATGTTTCAGAAATTTTATGAAAATCTGTATAAAGCAGACAAATATGGAAATCAAGAAAAGGTACTAATGGAAATGTTTACTGAAGAATTAAATACGCCATGGTTAGAGGTAGATGAGGCTCAATTACCAACAAAGATAGGAAGAGATGAGATTAAAATTAATTTAATTTATTATCTGTTTACTGGGAAAGTCCTTTTTCAGTGGAGGCCCGGGGAGAAAAGCTCCACAAGAATGACAAACATTCACTAAGCAAGTATTAAGTAATACATTCAGATTATATATTATTATATCATATCAGTCATAAACAGTAATATAGAAAATCACTAGACTTAAAGATTGTATCACATCAGTCAAACAATAAGAGAAAATTTTCCGCACATCAGTGAAGCATGTAACATAACAGTTGAGTACATTGAGAATACATTGATTTGTACATATCTCTGTGGTGTTGGAAAGAAATGCTAGAGCATTTAAAGCAAGAATAGGCAGAGTAACTGAGTAACAGTAGCGCTGTAGTGAAGGAGGAAGGTGTGGTATAAATTGCTAAGGGGGAAATGGACAATTACACAGTTTATATTTAAGCAAAAGTTCTTTTTTTTAAACTGGTGTTTATCAGTAATTGTTTGCATGTTAGGGGGAAGGGAGTTCCAATGCCTAGTTGTACTTGCTAAATAGAGGGACTGGCCAGCCATGTTATTAATTTTGGAAATTCTTAACAGAGCTTTACTAGTTGAGCAAAGAGGGGGAGTGCTACTGTAGGGTTGCACTAGAGTATGTAGAGCTCAAATGGTGATGTATCCACAGGAAAGTCCCCAGGAATAGATGGTATTCCTCTGGAAGTTTGGTAGGAGGGAAAACTTATAAAGATCTGAAAGATTTTAAAAGGAGAAGCTCCAACAACCTGGAAGAAAGCAGTGGTGGCTGTAATACCTAAAGGTAAAGACCCATCTGGTCCAGCTTAGTATTGGCCCATTTTAATTCTAAACAATGATTATAAAGTGTTTGTCTATAATGTCTAAAAGACTGGCAAAGGAGATGCCAAAATTGATAGGTATGGATCAATGTGGTTTTGTGGAGGGGAGGCAAACATTGGCAACACTAATGGAACGATGATAATCCAGAGGGAAGTAGAATAAAAGAAAATACCACTACTGTTTTTGTTGGATCTTGAAGCAGAGTAAGCTGGGATTTTATAAGCAGGGCAATAAAAGCATTTCCATTCCTTGATAAAACTTATAAGGTTGGTTAGAAATATATATATTATGGATCAGAGGTGAAAATTAAAGTTGGTGGGTTCCTCTCTGATCAGTTCAGTTTTAGCAGAGGAACCAGGCAGGGGTGTTCTCCTTCCCCTTTGTTATTTGCGTTAATTGGCAAAGGAAATAAGGGACTCAGAAATTCAAGGATATAAATGGTATGATAGTCAAGAAAAGCTGGCTTTATTTCCAGATGATATTATTTTATACCTGATAAAAGTAGAAACGGACATTTCAGTGTTGTGGAACATTTTGAGACAATTTCAGTTTTTTTCAGGATACAAAATTAATGAAGATAAAATAAAGGCAATAGATGTAAACTATGTACCCACACATGAATTGTTTTAGCAATACCTATATTTATGAGAGCATGATAAAATGAAGTACTTGGGAATATGGATTAAAAAGGATTCTGTTATGGCAGGTAAGGATATGTGGGAAGAGACTTAAAACACAATACAAAAACTGAGAAACTGGAAGCTCTGAGTTTTTGGATATGGATAGCAAAATACAAGTTTTTAAAATGTTTTCAGTCACTTTAGTTTTATACACAGGCCAGGCATATTTTTGTCAACCAGAAGAGAAATTGTGGATAAGAGTTGATGGATTTTATCTGGGAAAGGAAGATGGCAGGAGTCAAGTGGGAAAAGCTGATCCTTCCAATAGAATAAGTTATCTGATTTAAACTACACAGTTAAGGCTCCTATATATATAGCTAAAGCAGAAAGCTATCATTCAAAATGGAAAGAGATAATGACAAAGCAGGGGAGAAGCTGAAGAAACAAGGAGAGACTGGGATTTTGGATGCAGATCCTTAAGGAGATTAACAATAACGATACTAAATATTATAGTCATAAAGTAGCAGAAAGTATTCTAAGAACTAATCCATCATGGGAATGGAACTTCTGCCTATACAGATGACTGCAATTAGGAATACAGGCAGTAGGCAAGAGGGGCTGGAATTTACAGGAGAAAACTGGCAAAGGAACCATGGTATTGGGTGCAAATAATTAGAGAGGGAACAGAAATAGAATAGGAGGCCAAAAATTTAGTAGGACTACAGACTAGAAATTGTCTTCCCTATCACAAATTGAAATCAGAGTATAAGGAAAGAAATGGGATCCCAAGCGAAAAGACCAGCACCTGTAGAGTTTTTAGTAGAATCTTGAACAGAAGCTGCTGTTAAAAAAAGGGATTATTAGAAGAGCATATAACATCCCCAACCAGGACATTACGTAGCTCAGACCAAGACTTCCTACAGATCTATAAACCCAAAACCAAATCAGGGTGGCCTAATGGTTAAGGTGCTTGCCTTACAAACACAAGGTACAAGGTTTGAATCTCACAGAAGATAATTGGCTAGGCTTAAAATGGCTCACAAGAGCAGTTAGCCTAGTACTAATCTATGAAACTATGAACCTATAATAACTATAACCCTGCTACAACTTGAAACCAACTAGCCATAGAAATTAGGTCCCTTAACCAAACAAAACATTTCAAACTAGCCACTCAGGAATATCTAATAAATAAATGGTCCTGCCATTGTAGTCATCCTCCCTTAAACTACCTACCCTAGCTTGTCTCTCATCCCTCCTTTCTCTTCCACTGTCTCTTAATATCCATCTACCTCTGTCTCGTTGCTTAACCTCTACATTACCTTACTACTCTATCTGTACCTATACTGTATATAACTACTTAGAAATAATGAACACTGTTTTCCCTACATTGACATTGTACCTAAGTTTTGTTGTAAAAATTCTGATATTGTACTCTACTGCTTTTCTGTATGATTTGTTGTAAATGCTTTTTGCAGTCTGATCTCTAACATTTGTACCCAACTGTTTTCTGTAACATTTTATTGTAAAATGTCATTTCTCTAATTTTTTTTTAGCTGCCAATGCAATTTTCTTTCTAGGTACAATGTTAATACTGATTGCGGAGCTTTTCTCCTCGGGTCTCCACTGAAAACGAGCTAATGCTCAGCTGGACTAACCCATTTAAATTTAAAATAAATAAAATATTGCATGATAACTATAATAATTAAATCAGAGGAGGTTAGAAAGGATGAGGAAGATGGAATGGATACGCAATTCACAAAGAAACAATGGGGATATAATGTATGATTCCCAAATATGCAACAAAGTCTAGAAGATTTAAGATGTTTGCTTGGAAGTGTTTACATAGATATTTTTATACCCCAAGTAGACTCCAAAGAATTTTTCCTCAAGTAGACAGCAAATGTTGGAGGTGTGATGGGGAAGAAAGAGAATTTTTAATACATTTTTTGATAGTGTAATGAGTTGGCAGACTTTAAAAAAAATCCCTGCAGACTACTTTGTCCGATATACTGGGTGAGGATTCTTTTAAAATCTGTGATGCAGAATCAGAATTGCCTCAACATAGTAAGGCCTTGCTGAGTGTAATTATAGTGGCTACCAAAAAACAATTACTAGAAAATGGAAATCAAAGTTTAAAGCAACTGTACTAGTAGTGAATATAGTTAACAGTTAAAACAACTGGAAATTGGATCTTTAGAAATGGGTAGGAACAAATTACATAGAAAAAAGGGAATTGTTGGAACAGTACATGCAGAATAACGTTTTGGAGGAGGAATGAGGTTTAAAAGATGGAAGGAGTTCAATGAGCTATGTAATACATGACTGACAATGACTGGACAGATTTTAAGATGTATAATGTTTGCAAGTAAAAATATGTCAATATGGTTGGTTTTCATTTATATAATAGCTCTTTCATGTTAGTACCCCTGCGTCTAACAAATGTGGGTTTAGTTGGAACCTTTGTTGAATGCATGATGATTTTTCTATTTGAAAGAAAAGAAATGACGAATACCACTGGTAGTAGATCCAAGAAAGGAACTTATAAATGTGGAATGTGCAAACAATGCACTGCTATGTTGAATGATCATAGTATATACATTCCATCTAGGAAATATCTATTCCTGTCTAATGGGTATTTTAACTGCAATGCAAAATATGTTGTATATTTAGGCTCATGTATAAAATGTCAAAGTTTCTATATTGGGAAAACAGAAAGGACTCTAAAGAGAAGAATTTATGAGCATTTCTACGATATTTCCAAGAAAAAAAGAGACCAATGCTTTTTATAAACACTCTTTGTCCTGCCCAGATATGGAAATCAAGTTCATTGTGTTAGACCAGACCAGATAACACCCGACAAGAGAGGGGGTGACTGGGAGACTAAATTGGAATATAGGGAGCTTATATGGCAACTAAGACTGGATGCAGCTAAATGGCAAGGGTTAAATGACTACACAAATTTAAGTAGTGTTTTAAAACTAAGAGCCAAGTTATAGCATACAGCATTTAGTAAGAGATTATCAACATTACTTATTTGTATCAAATTATTTGTATTTTATATTTATATTTATTCTGAGTATAGGGAATATAATCTATGTAACAATGTTTGAACACTTAATACTTTATTATTTTTATTTTTAATTCTTGTATTTTTAACATTTGATTTTTATCTATTACTAAAAGTGCGCTAGCCGATTTACAGCATTTATAGCATTTACTGTCTGTTTTTTTTCCTTGTCTCTGTAATAAAACAAAAAAATCTCTTGTTTTCCCGCCTTACTGAACTAGAGTAGTCCAGTTTCAGAGTTGCTGATCCCTAGGCTTTGTTTTTAGTTCCTGTTACTGATCCATTGCCTTATTAGGGAGGAGGGAAGTTTCTTTGCTTACCAGTGGGAGTGGGAAGCACTGAGCAGCCTTTCTGTCCGATTTGGTGAAGTTTCAGCCAGAAACTAGTAGTCCATTGGTCGTTTTGGGCCAATTCCTAGCTCCTTTCAGCCCCCTGTTATAAAACACGCTAAACACGCGTTTTCCAGCTTGTACCAACTCAGCACAGATCCTCGTGGTGGCCTGCAGAGTGATCCAAGCAGCAGAGAGCTAAAAGAGTGACTTTCTACCAGATATAAGTATTTTTTGTGGCTTTCCCACTGTTATTTAAGCTAGCGACTGCATTTCGCCTGTTTTACTGCTACTTTAAGTGATTTCTGCATTTTACACTGTTTATTGCACTTTAAGTTACTAATTGTTGCAAATTGTTTCTGTAGGCTACACACTAAAGTGCGCTAGCCGATTTACAGCATTTATAGCATTTACTGTCTGTTTTTTCCTTGTCTCTGTAATAAAACAAAAAAATCTCTTGTTTTCCCACCTTACTGAACTAGAGTAGTCCAGTTTCAGAGTTGCTGATCCCTGGGCTTTGTTTTTAGTTCCTGTTACTGATCCATTGCCTTATTAGGAAGGAGGGAAGTTTCTTTGCTTACCAGTGGGAGTGGGAAGCACTGAGCGGCCTTTTTGTCTGATTTGGTGAAGTTTCAGCCAGAAACTAGTAGTCCATTGGTCGTTTTGGGCCAATTCCTAGCTCCCTTCAGCCCCCTGCTATAAAACACGCTAAACGCGCGTAAGCGCAATTTAGCGCGGAGTTACCACTGTTGCACACAAGAGCAGCGGTGGTTAAACAAGGTTAAACTATTTGGGCCATCTAAATTCCACTCTTCCAATTTTCCCTTAAAACTACCTTCCTCGAGCTGTACTGCTGATCTAACCAGCATATCCTATAACTGAAAAGTTCATCTCTACTTGATTCCCAAGTAGACTATTCTCTATCTGTAAAGCCTAGCACTTACTCCTACAGTACTTGCACCTTGATAAAGCACTCTTATTATAGATAGTACCCCACCAGCCTAAAACCCACTTCCCGGAGTCCTTTGAAAGTCTCTTTATCTACTACTTCTAGTATGTCGAGGGATCAGTTGCTAGTGTCCTCTCCAGCTCAACTGGTGAACCTGGGAATATTGAGGCAATGTTACAACTGCCTCATGTACACAGACAATCCTCTCCTTCTCCCACAAAACACAAATACATGCGAGAGATGCAACTATACGGCCAAACTGGAGGCTGAGCTCTCTCAACATAGGACTGGCAAGACCAGACAGGAGGAGAAGGTAACCACACACAATACATACCCAGTCACACATGGTACCATCACAACTTCAAATCATACACATACTCACACAAAGACATACTCGGAGGCTCTGATCAAAAATTTACCAAAACAGCAGAGGCCACCAAAGCAGACACCCAAACAACTACCACCTCACGACCCAACACATGCAACACATAGACCACACAGTCAGAGTGTCAAACAGTCACAGCCCTTAAGGCCAAACAAAATGCCAGACACACTTGTCATTGGTGATTCCATAGTCAGACACACTGACGCCCCGCCCACCAGACTGAGTAAAGAGAAGGTCACAGTAAGCTGCCTGTCGGGCGCTAGAATCCGCCACATAACGCAAGCACTCAGGTCTCTCAACAGCAGGTACAAGTACGACTCAGTCATTGTCCACGCTGGTGTCAACGACCTGAGACGCACCTCCTTGGACTACATGAAAAGGGACATCGAGGAGCTCTCTGATTATGTAGCCCAGGCAGGTATGACCCTGACCTTGAGCAGTATCCTACCTTCACCTAGAATGATGCCACAATACAGTGATAAGATGATCAGCTTTAATAATTGGCTTAAATTCTGGTGTCATTCAAAGGGGATCCAATGTCTGTCTGCCTGGGATGACATGCTGGACAAGCCACGCTGCTCGCAAGGGACGGCTTGCACCTGTCACCCTGGGCTTCCGGATATTGGCAAAGGCTCTTGCCACCCCATAGTGCCTTTTTAGGCAAGGCTCAAATTCTAAACCTACCACCCTAGAACACCAAAAAGGAAAAAACTAAGGGTAATGCTGCTCAATGCCAGAAGTCTCAATCTCAAGATGCACGCACTCGAGGCCCTTCTCAATATGGAGAACATCAATGTCTGTGCTGTGACAGAAACCTGGTTCAAGGCTCCTGAGAGCACCCCAGCACTAACAGGTTTCACCTCATATCATGCTCCGCCCCAAAATCCAGACAACACCAAGAAAGGAGGGGGGGTGTCCATATTCATAAAGGACACCCACACCTCAAGGTTGGTGGCAACGCACGATGCATCGGAGACCATCCAGGTGCAATTAACCATAGGCAAGACTGCTCTGCAATTTGTAGCATGTTACAGGCCACCCTTTCAAACTCAGGAACCTCACATGGCCTTCCTGAAAACATTGGAGGGGATAAATGTATCTCCAAACACCATCATACTAGGTGACTTCAACTACCCTAATATAGACTGGGAACACTACTCAAGCCCGAACACTCTAACCCAAAGATTCCTGGAGTTCATAAACTCAAATGCCATGGAACAACTAGTCACCATCCCCACAAGAGGAGAAAACATACTTGATCTCATCATCACGAACATGGGATCAAAATGTTCAACACCGGAAGTATACCCCTCACTGGTGAGATCAGATCATAAACTAATCTCGCTGGAGGTCCTCATCCCGCCCCACCTGAAACAAAAAGACCACAGTGAAAAACTTCTCAAAAGCCGATTTCACACTTCTAAAAACTAGTGTGGTCTCCTTTAAGGCCCCTGAGCCAGTGGTAAACATTACTCAAACCGCTGACTCACTTACAAATGCCTTCTACCAGCACCTACAGGACTGCATGGATCAGGCAATCCCAAACAAAACTAAGACTCTCTGTACCAAAGGCAAGCGTCCAGTCTGGTGGACCCCAGCCATAAACAAGCTCTACAACAAAAGGAGGAAGCTACTACAAGATAGAGCAAAATCCTTGAAAGGTAAGACACCTTTGATCATTATAAGTAAAAAACTAAGAGCTCTCATAAAATCATCCAAGGCAAATTGAGAGAAAAATCGCCAAGGACTCTAAAGAGAATCATAAGGCCTTCTTTAGCTATGTTAGAAACCTAGGAGGAAACTCCCAGATATGCTCAGAATTAGTTCAAAATGATGTGAAAATTACTGAACCTACACACATTGCCAACATACTGGCTGACAGGTTCAGTGCAAACTCCCTCCCACCCAAAAGGAGAGATATCTATTCCAGAGGATTGTAGCCCCCCAAACATCTCCAACGCCCAGGTGAGAACTGCCCTCACTAAGGCAAAAAACACAGCATCCATGGGACCGGATGGTGTCCCCGGCTGTGTGCTTCATGAACTCAACGAGGAATTAAACCCACAGTTAGGACAGCTGTTTAATCTTAGCCTCACCTCAGGATACGTACCCAAGGAGTGGCGCACGGCGACTGTGGTCCCACTTCATAAGGGCGGTGCCTCCACAGACCCTGGAAATTACCGCCCCATTAGCTTGACAAGCCTTATCTGCAAAGCCATGGAGAGGATCATAATGGAACTCATAAATAAAGACATAGGGAACTTGCAGACTTTGGATCCAACTCAGTTTGGCTTTGTCAAAGGCAGATCCTGCCTCTTAAACTTGGTTGACTTTTTCGAGACAGTCACCAAGGCCATTGATGAGGGAAAGGCAGTCCATACAGCCTACCTCGACCTGGCAAAGGCCTTCGACACAATACCCCACTCAGGTATCATCGAAAAACTCATCAGCTTGAATGTAAACCCATACATCACAAGATGGGTTGCAAACTGGCTAAGTGACAGAACCCACAGGGTCAGAGTTGCTGGAGCCATGTCAGACTCAAAGCCTGTCACAAGTGGTGTACCACAGGGCTCAGTCCTGGGTCCACTCTTGTTCGGCATCTACTTTTCTGAAGTACAAGCAAACACAGGAGGGTTATGGCTGACAAAGTTTGCAGATGACTGCAAACTGGGCCATAGTCGAAAACACATCTGACACAGATATCCTCCAGAAGGGCCTCACAGAAATGGATAACTGGTGCCAGAGCCATGGCCTGAAGTTAAACGCCAAAAATGCATAGTCATACCCTTCGGGAAAAACAAGGTTACCCCTAGCTACCATATAGGTGGCAATCCACTGAGCACAGAAAAAGTCATCAGAGATCTGGGGACCCAGGTTGACAGTAGCCTTCGCTTGACACTCATGTTGCTAAAGTAGTTAGGAAAACCTTCTATATCACCCACCTGATCATGAAGGGATTCACATCTAGATCAAGGGAGGTCATCGTCCCCTGTACTCATCACTTATTAGACCTATGATTGAGTACAATGCCCCGCTTGGAATGTATCTGACCAGACACCTGCTGCAGCTTGAAAGGCCCCAAAAGTTCCTCACCAAAAGGATAAAGGGTCTCAAAATATGTCTTATGCTGCCCGACTGAAAGAACTCCAGCTCTATTCAGTCTCATACCGCTTGCTCAGAGGTGACCTGTGCCTGACATATAAGGCCATGTCAAACCCAGATTTGATGAATATGCTTCACCTCAAAAATCTAGATCCCTCAGAACCACAAGGGCGGAGACTTAAACCTTGACACGGTTATAAATAGAACGTGCTGGAGGGACAGATTCATCACCCAGAGACTCCCTATGCTGTGGAACAAAATCCCGGTACATGTGAGGCAGAGCACCTCTCTGGCCTTGTTCAAGAGGAATCTTGACCAATGGATGGGAGATTGCAGATATACCCCAGGGATTACTTCAGTGTCACTGCTTGACAGAGGCACAGCAAAATGATAGGCATAGTTTTTATTCAAACTAAAGGGGTGGCGAAAGCCACATAACTATGGGCTAGGCTTATAAATGCCCTTGGGCAGATAGCCTAGTATGAACCTATGAACCTATGAACCTATGAACATCATTTATTCGTGGTACCCCATTGTAATATTTATTGCACACTAAACAGTGTTATAAGAATCAATCACTACAAATGTGGTTTCATGGGACATTAACATATAACAATATTTATTTATTTATACACGAATGCTTTGTGATTTTCAAATTATATATCTTTTAAATAACATTTTTCAACTACAACATATTTAACAAAAGGTATTTTATTTAGGATTTTATGTATTTCATACATCTTGCTGTTTAATTTTAAACTGGTCACCAATTAATTTTAATTGTAACTTGACTGGTTTTAATTAACAAAGCACATGATCTCATTAAGAGACTTACAAATAAGGTTGTTCTGCCCTGCATTTTTATCTTGACAAAGCTCAGTACTGCACTGAGCGAAAGCGCTTGAGAGAAGGATTTGGAGAAATTTATGTTGTGCGTTTAAGAGAAGGACTTGGAGAAATTTATGTCGTGTGTTTGAATAAACTTTTTGTGGAGATCACCTTTGGCTTCATCGCTGTTTCTTGCTGCTCTTTCCTGCCTTGGATTATACATAAAAGCAAACAATAACTTTCAGCTACCAGCAAATACTCCCCATAGGTAGTAAAGGGTAGAAGACATAGGTACGTGCCAGCAAGTTAGAGGGGAAGGAGGGAGGGTAACCTGGATTGCAGCAGTGTATACACTCGAACATCTACATTTATGGTAGAAGTGTAACTGCCTGTGAAAGTCCAAGAAATGCAGTAGTCTCTCCCCTTTATTCTGTGGTTTTGGATAAAAAGTTGGCAAATGAATAGTTTGGTTTAGAGCCACACTGGATACCAACTTTGGCATAAACGTAGGGTTAGTTCTTAAAGACACCCTGTCCTGGTGGAAAATGAGGAAAGGTTCCCCTGCCATTAGTGCCTGTAATTCTGAAACTCTTCATGCTGATGTTATTGCCAGGAGTAGAGCAGTTTTCCAAGAGATATATTTTAATTCTGCTGTGTTAGCTGGCTCAAAAAGAGGTAAAGTCAATTTTTCCAAAACAAAGTTGAGGTCTCAAGTTGGAGTAGGTGCTCTACGGGGTGGTCTTGTGTTTTTAGCCCCTCTGAGGTACTGTCTTAGCAAAGGATTAGAGAAAATTGGTGGATCCGTGTTGTAATGAGCAGAGATGGCAGAAGCGTGGATCTTGATGGATGAGAAGGAGAGTCCTTTGTCCAGCATCTCAGTTAAATATTGTAGTATCTGAGGAATGTTTGGAACATGAGGGTCAAGGCTGTGTGCTTGGTTCCAGGCACAGAATCTCTTCCATTTATCCGAATAGGCTTTCCTGGTACTAAGCTTTCTGGCCTCCAGAATGACATCCATAACAGCTTTGGAGACCGGCATTGCTTGCTTGACTAAGGAATCTTCCATGCAGCTAGGTTTAAGGTCTTTAGCTGGCTGTGCAGTATCTGATTGTTGTGCTGAATCAGCAGATGTGGGAATGGAGGCAAAATCTAGGGTGGTCCTTGTGCCAAGTTCTTTAAGATTAGGTACCAGTGCTGGCGTGGCCAGTCTGGTGCAATCAGGATCATCTTTGGCTCTTCTTGCCTGGCTTTTATTAGTACCTTTGGCAGGAGAGGTAGTGGTGGGAAAGCGTATACTTGTAGGTTTTTCCAGCTGCATGAGACGGCATCCACTTTCCATGCTTGTGGATGGTAACTCCTTGTGCAGAATTTCTGTAGCTGGCAGTTCATTGGGGATGCAAACAGATCTATGTCCGGGCTCCACCATTTCTGTGTTATCATTCTGAATATCTGTGGATTCAATTCCCATTCGTGGGGATCCATGATGCGTCTTCTTAAGTCGTCTGCCAGTGTGTTTTTCCTCTCCTGGCAGGAATTGTGCTTGCAGATGAACTTGATATTTACAGCGGTGTTCTACAAGGTCATGGCTTGCCTGCAGGGGGGGGGGTAGGAGTGAGTGCCCCCTTGCTTGTTTATGTATCACATAACTATAGTGTTGTTTGTCTTTAGTAGTAGTTGTCCTGGATGCAGCAGGTCCTTGAAAGCTATAAGTGCATTTTGTACAGCTAGCATCTCTTTTTGATTGATGTGAAGATGCCTTTGTTCTGCGGGCCACTTGCCCTGAATACAGTTGCCTGCCATGTGTGCTCCCCCAGGCATAATCCGATGCATCTGTTGCCAGTGTTTGCCTGGCTGTGGGTTGAGTAAAAGGCTGTCCCTTGTTGAAGTGACAAGCTTGAGCCCACCATTGAAACTCCTGTTGAAGGCAAAGAATTAGTGGTATAACTGTTTCCAAACTTTGACAGTGTTGAGACCATACATTATTTAGGTACCACTGTAGTTTTCTCACATGCAGTCTGGCATATGGAATTAGTAGTATGCAAGATGCCATGTAACCCAAGGCCTGCAGAATTTTTCTTGCAGGGAGTTAAGTCTTTGTTGCCATCAATTGAAAGTATTGAGTCAATTGTCCTTGCTTGTATGGCATGAGATAAGCCAACTGGGCCATTGTGTTCAAGCTGGCACCCAGGAATATTATCTCTTGTGAGGGCACTAGTTTTGTTTTCTTTTCGTTTACTGTGTACCCCAGGCAACTTAACTTTTTACAAATGCCAGATGCTTTAGAAGAATGTCCTTGCTCTCTGCTTGAATCAGGCAGTCGTCAGGGTACGGATAAATTTGAATTCCTTTCTGTCTGCAAAATGCAATTACTGGTGCCAGGCACTTTGTGAAGACCCTGGGCACAGTAGATAAGCCAAAGGGCAGTGCAGAAAATTGATAATGCATTGAACCAGCTATGAATTGTAGGTATCTTCTGCAGTTTTGTCTGATAGGGACATGCAGGTACACCTCCTTGAGGTCCAGTGTCACGAGCCAAGCTTTCTTACCCAGCATGGGAAGAAGCTGCTGTAGTGTCAACATTTTGAATTTCGGAACATCCAGGTAAGTGTTTAGAGAAGAAAGATCCAGAATGGGCCTCCAGGCTTTGTCCTTCGTGGGAACTAGAAAGAGCCTTGAGTAAAATCCTTGTCCTTGCTCCTGTGATGTTACCTTTTGAATAGCTCTGATATCCATGAGTGCTGTAATTTGTTTTTGAGCCTCTGCCCATTGATTTGGTGGCAGATTTGGCATTCCTTTTAACCTTGGCAGAGCGTGAAAGTGGAACCTGTAACCTTGAGATACAATGTTGAGAACCCATTTGTCTTTGGTGATCATATGCCAATTGTGATAAAAAAGTGCCAGTTTTCCTCCCAAGGGGGCTGCCAAGAGAGTTGTTTGGCAGCTGTAGCGGGAAGTCATTGGGGCTGCTTTTTATATGGTTGGGGCCTGTCTTCCCCTTCTTTCTGGCCTGATGCAACCCATTGTCGAGGCCTGTAAGGACCTTGTGGTTGACCTCTACCTCTTGGACGTCTGTATCTGCCCCTTTGAGGTCTGTCTGTACCTGGAAAGGACCAATTCTTAGTTGGCCAATTTCTGCTAAATCTAGGGGGCTGAACCTGTAAGAAATCTTTCATCGTTTGCATAGATTTTGCCTTATCCTCCATTTTCTTTAATACCTCTTCTGCCTTAACTCCAAATAACACATTCTGCTGCAAAGGTGCATCCAATTATTTTGCTTTAACATGGTCTGGTAACATATGTTCTTTTAAACAAGCATGTCTTCTAATGACAGAGCCAGTAACGGCTGCTCTACAGGAGGCCTCTAAAGAGTCAAAACCAAATTGCAAAGTATGTTTTCCCACCTGTTCAGCTGCATGCAATAAATCCTGCATTTCTTAAAAAGTAAGAGGATCTGAATCTGGAAGCATTTTTTGTTTCAACTGAGACAGTAGAAATTGCTGATATTTTAGCATGTGAAACTGGCAATTTAAGGCACTCATTGCTAAAGTTGCAGACGTATATACTTTCTTTCCCCATCTGTCTAATGCTCTGGAATCTCTGTCAGAGGGAACTGGATTCTTGGCTGATGAGGCCTTAACCCCTTTGGGTCCCTGGGAAATAGTGTCAGGGTCAGCAATAGGGCTTTTGTACATAAATTTGTGAGAGTCAGGGTCTCTGTAGTATCTGTCAGGTTTAACTGGGCTGGAGGTAAGGAATCAGAATTTAGGCTGGATTCAGTATACACATCATCCACAATATCTAACACTGGCGAAATAGCAAGGGGTCTGTGTTGAGGTAATAAAAGGAAGTCCCTGAGCCTTTTCTTGGATTCTGAGAAATCCTGGCCTTCCCAATGGAAATGCTCCCTCATGGTATGCAAGGTTTCCCCAAAGGAGTAATCCTCAGGCGGAGAGGCTGATGGAATTGACTCCTCAGCATCACATCAGAATCCTCATAAGGGGGTAAGGAATATCCTAGGTCTGAGTATGAAATCTTAAGAGATGGACACCTGGTCGGATGAGTCATAGTTTGCATCCTGTCTAGGCCTTTTATCAGGAGGGGGATGGGACCCCCTTATCAGAGTGATTAGGTCTTCGGCCATCTTGAGCATTTGTTTCTTAGGCATGGAGGCCTGTGCTGGAGAATGCTATATTTGTTTCTTTGATTTTAAATCTGGCTTACACTTAGCAGAGGGTTTAATGCTCAACTGAATAGGTCTGAAAACACCCTCTGAAGCTGTGGGTAGCTCAGCTACTCTGGATCCCTCTGAAGGGTTAGTTTCGGTAGGCTGAATAACTTGTGCGTCCGAAAGCCTAGCCATCTCCACGTGGGAGTCAGAGGCGGCCTGTGGTTCTACAGAAGTGGTAGTCAGGGGCTGCGAAGGCACCTCACTGAAAACCAGAGAACCGGCGACTGGCCTAGAAGAGGCTTCGTCATCAGTTTTTGGCCTCAGATGCCTATCCTTGTCTTTGAGCTTTTTATGTATTCCGGTCGTTGGTTGTTCCGACTGCATGGTATAATTGAATTTTCTACCAAAATAATGTCGGGCAAAATCAAACAGACGTTTAATAGTACATTTGTTAAACCTAGCACAAAACCGACAACCAGTGACGTCGTGGTCTGGGCCTAGGCATGGGATACAATAAGAATGGGAATCCTTATGAGGTATTTGCTTTCCACACGAAATACAGTTATTAACTTTTACTGACATCGGTCTGAGGCAAGAAAAAGTTTCCCCAACGGGGTACTTAGCTTTGTAGAAGACTTTGGTTCTGGATTCGGAATGAAAATCTCAGGAGACGGCTGACCGGCACTTGCGAACTGCTCTTGCTTCGGGCACCACGTGGCAAGAAAGACTGAAGAAAATGGCGTCAGCTGCATCTTATATACCCCTGCTGCACTGACGTCGGGGAGGAGGCGACAGCAACAGATGCCGGACTAGGACTTTGGAACTCAGGCCGACAGGGGAACCGCCTGATGGCAGGATAACCCAAATCTAATGACTGCAGCAGTGTAACACGATGAACATCTATACAAAAGATCAGCCTGCCAAACATTAGTTTATGTATACAAGATAAAAGCTAGAAATACACACAAAAAAACTTATGTATAACAGGTGGGAACAATGGCTTTTTATCATGATGGCCATGCTGTCCATATTATCCTGGAACACAAATAGCTTTACAGGTATAGCTAAAATGGAAAGCGTATTGAATTATATTAAGAAATGCAGACTGCAAATAGCCACACTGCAGAAGACATATCTAGAAAGAAATCAGCACATGAATTTGACAAAGAAAGGATTTCAAAATGGACATTTAGCAGAATAGAGACAAAGGAAAAGAGGAGTAATTATACTAGAAGCCAGAGGGGCTCCAATAGTGACAGATGGGGGGAGACAAAAATGGTTAATTTGTGATAGTAAGGGGTTACTGGCTAGGGAGGAGGATTACAAAGGCATGTATTTGTATCCAACTGAAAACTATTATGAAGCTTAAGAAAATTCTGAGAGAAATAATCCGCTTTCAGTAATGAATATTATTTATAAGTGGGAAATGGAATTTGATTTGCATTAGTAAGGATGCATCTAGGGGACTTAGAAGGAAAAGTATAATAAAAGACGGTAGATTTCTGAAGAAATTTATGAAAATATTTGGTATGTAAGATATAAATTCTGTAGTAGGAACTCTGACAAAATCTACATATTATTCCCCAAGGCACTAGACAGAAGTTGTATTTCACATGAGTATTTAATTGAAAGCTTTGACATGTATTCAGTAACTATTTCTGATAATGCACCAGTAAAAACGAAGATAAAAATGCAAGGTAATCAAGAAAAAATAAAACATTGGTGCCTTCCCACCTACCTGTTAAAAATGGGCCTATATCACATTAAAACCACATAAGATGGAGTACATTTTCGTCAACCACGATTTGTCAAACTCTGAATACGTTGAATGATCATTTCCACAAACTGTTTCCCATGTTAAGTAACCAGTGGGCCATCATCGGGAATTTGCCCTTTTCCCCATTGTAGTGGGATCTCAGAGTTGGTATATTTAGTTATGGGGAGTGTGGGGGGGGGGGACACAGCCCGCCAACGAGTGTGGGTTTTACATTTTGCTGTTTTTATTGCAGTCAGTAGGTTGACCAATGTTTTAGTTACTGTGGGAAAGATTTCTGCACTAGTGATCATTCAACGGATTCACATTTGATAAAACAGTGGTCGATTAGGTATTCAACCTTTTGTGGTTTCAATAATGTGATACACCCCCATTAGAGAATACAATTTAAATAAATGGATAGTAGAAATTATTCAAGAGTTAATTGGGAAGAGAGAAATATCTTCAGATGTTACTGCTCGTGACTGGGACAAACTGAAAATGGAGTTTAAAAGTAGGGTTGAATTAAGAGAGAAAGGGATATGGTTAAGTAATAAAAATTACTTAGAAGGGCTGATAAAGGCTTAAGTATTGCAGGATAAGAGGAATCTCACAGAACAGGAGGAAGAAATGCAGAATGCTAAGAAAAACTAAGGCATTAACTGGATAATATGCAGAAGTTAAAGATTCTAAGTAAAGAACTATTTTTGATAACCACTCCAGAGCACAACTTAGGTAACTGAACATTAAAAGTATTGTTACCAAACTTGGGGAACCTATAACAAGATAACCAGAGATCCTGTGGAGGTTTGAGATATATTCTGGAAATTTTATGAAAAATTGTATAAATCATGGAAATGTGGAAATCAAAAAAGAATACAAATGAAAATATTTATGGAACACTTTATGTGAAAACACCACAATAACGGAAATAGCAGCACGGACTGTACGAATTAATGTCCTTTAATAATTCACATATTCAAAAACATATTTACTTGTGCAACCTTACCTAAAACTCTATTACATATCTTATCAAAACTATTTCTATAATTTATTTTACATAAATAATTATTTTGTAACATTAAAGAATTCTTTTTTATACCTCTAAATTCATACCATTAGGATAGAGAGTATTGAAATTAATAATTAACCTTGATTCCATGTTTAATAACCTTCTTTGAAAATTATTATTCAATCCCACCCCACAGGGCCTGGCTATAACATTAAAAATTAAATCTTTCATTGACCCTCCCCCATGCTTCTCATGAAAATGACTCGCCACTGGACTATCTAACCTTACATTTCTTATATCACCCAGGTGTTCTAGGATTCTCAATTTGACTTTACGCTTGGGTTTGTTCAAAATACCATTTCTGTACTGGACAATTACACCCAATAGCGTAAATTACCCCAAACGAATTACAGTCAAAATGATCAATGGCATTATATAAAATGCCATTGATCCTCGTACCATCCAAGTTCCTGATTTTTTCACACACCTGCCACAGGCATATGCACCTGCATCTACCATCTTCTTCCTTCTAACCCTACTTCTTAACTCTCTTAAATTCTGAAACCTACCGTAAGAAAAAGTAACATTCTTGGAGAATACATTCTTTAAATTATCATCCCTATTGATGATGGGCCACAAAGAAGTCACCACATTTTTTAATATGGGAGAAAAACCTGAGAACCTATTTACAAAAAATATTTTACAGAGGAAGAGGCTGGCGAAGAAGAAGTGGGATTGTCAAAGAGATGAAGAAAGTAGACATGAGTATAAGGAGATGAGGCGCATGGCAAAGAGAGAGGTGGCGAAAGCTAAGGATAAGGCGTATGGAGAGTTGTATGAGAGATTGGACACTAAAGAGGGAGAAAAGGACCTGTACTGATTGGCTAGACAGAGGGACAGAGCTGGGAAAGATGTGCAGCAAGTAAGGGTGATAAAGGATAGTGAGGGAAAGGTACTCACAAGAGAGGAGAGTGTGTTGAGTAGATGGAAAGAGTATTTTGAGAGGCTGATGAAGAGAATGAGAGAGAGAGAAAGTTGGATGATGTGGGGATAGTGAATCAGGAAGTGAAACAGATTAGTAAGGAGGAAGTAAGGACAGCTTTGAAAAGGATGAAGAATGGAAAGGCTGTTGGCCCAGATGACATACCAATGGAAGCATGAAGGTGCTTAGGAGAAATGGCAGTGGAATTTTTAACTAGATTGTTTAATGAAATTTTGGAAAGTCAGAAGATGCCTGAGGAGTGGAGAAAAAGTGTTTTGGTACCTATCTTTAAGAATAAGGGTGATGTGCAGAGCTGCAGTAACTAGAGGGATAAAATTGATCAGTCACAGCTTGAAGTTATGGGAAAGAGCAGTAGAAGCTAGGTTAAGAAGGGAGGTGATGATTAGTGATCAGCAGTATGGTTTCATGCCAGGAAAGAGCACTACAGATGCAATGTTTGCTCAGAGTGTTACTGGAGAAATACAGAGAAGGTCAGAAGGAGTTGCATTGTGTCTTTGTAGACTTGGAGAAAGCATATGACAGGGTGCCTAGAAAAGAGTTGTGGTATTGTATGAGGAAGTCGGGAGTGGCAGAGAAGTATGTAAGAGTGGTACAGGATATATACGAGGGTAGTGTGACAGTGGTGAGGACTGCAGTGGGAGTGACAGATCCGTTTAAGGTGGAGGTGGGATTACATCAAGGATCAGCTCCGAGTCCTTTCTTATTTGCAGTGGTGATGGACAGATTGACAGATGAGATCAGACAGGAGGCCCCATGGATTATGATGTTTGCAGATGACATTGTGATCTGTAGTGAGAGAGTAGGAATCAGGTTGAGGAGACTCTGGAAAGGTGGAGATATGCTCTAGAGAGCAGAGGAATGAAGGTCAGCAGGGCTAAGACAGAACATATGTGTGTAAATAAGAGGGAGGGTAGAGGAATGGTGAGGATGCAGGGAGTAGAGTTGGTAAAGGTGGACGAGTTTAAGTACTTGGGATCAACAGTTCAGAGTAATGGTGAATGTGGAAGAGAGGTGAAGAAGAGAGTACAGGCAGGGTGGAATGGGTGGAGAAGAGTGTCAGGAGTGATTTGTGACAGACGGGTACCAGTAAGAGTGAAAGGGAAGGTCTACAAGAGGGTAGTGAGACCAGCTATGTTATATGGGTTGGAGACAGTGGCATTGACAAAAAGGCAGGAGTCAGAGCTGGATGTGGCAGAGTTAAAGATGTTAAGATTTGCACTCGGTGTGACTAGGATGGATAGGATTAGGAATCAATATATTAGAGGGTCAAGCTCATGTTGGACAGTTTGGAGACAAAGCAAGAGAGATGAGATTGCGTTGGTTTGGACATGTGCTGAGGAGGGATGATGGGTATATTGGGAAAAAGATGCTAAGGATGGAGCTGCCAGGTAAGAGGAAAAGAGGAAGGCCTAAGATAAGGTTTATGGACGTGGTGAGAGAGGACATGCAGGCGGTTGGTGTGACAGAGCAAGATGCAGAGGATAGGAAGAAATGGAAAGAGATTATCCACTGAGGCGACCCCTAATGGGAAAAGCCGAAAGATGATGATTTTATCCTCTTCATCATCTGATTTATTATTTACTAAAATTCTCTTGTTTTTGTTATACTTCCTTGCGTTAGCAAAGATGCTTTGATCATACCGGCCTAACCTAAGTTCTTTTTCCACCTTATTTCTAGCTGCCCAGACCATTTCATGGGAGTACCATCTGGCACAAACTCAAAATAATTGTGTGCAAGGCAAAACTCCAACAAACTAATAATATAAGTAGTACGTGGCCCTTCACCCAACATTTTGCCTACTGCCTCGAGCCCCCAATTGATTTTTATACAGGTATAGAGCGACTTGATATCCACACTAACCCAGTAGTCATCTTGCCAAACAACCCCCCCTACATAATTACAAATCTCTTTAGTATTCTTTACATGTGAGGGTATCCTTGGGAGATGACATTTTAACACAGAATCCAAAAATATGCCCACATTTTGTAAATAAGCACCTTTACCCAACACAATCAGTCATCCAGGTGGATTTCTCAAGTCCTTATGCACCTTGGGGATAATAAAAAATTTTGCATCTTTAGAATTTTTAATATAAACTTTTTTTAACATCCATTGATGTAAAAAATCCCCAATATTCACCCCTTTCTAATAAATCATGCAAAGTAATACTGAATTCCACTACCGGGTTGGATGGCAACCATGCACAAGTGTTGCTATCAGACAACAAATCTAAAACCATAAAGTTATACCTTTCCCTGGGTAAAACTACCCAGTTCCCTCCTTTATCAGATTGAGTAAATATAAATTTGTCACCAATATCCCTTAACTCACACAGGGCTTGCCATTCCTCTTTCAATAAATTGAAACATTTTTTATCCTTATTATACAACTTAAACTCAGTTTCAATTTGTTTACATAATGTTTTTTCAAAAACATTAATACTGATGTTAACTTCAGGAGGAATAAAGTTGCTTACATATGGAACCTTCGGTACTTTGAATTTTCCATAACCTGTGAAAAATTCAAAACCCGAAGCAGAGGCCACATGGTCCTGTTCGTCAAAAAAAATATCTATTACATCATTTTCATGCAGAGACATATCCATTAATGAACTTTCCAACACAGAAACATTATTGATGCTATCAGTGAGATTCTCCAACCCTTTACTATTGTTGGCAAAAAATACTTTCAAATATAGCTTTCTACAAAACTCCTTGGCTTCTAGAATCACATCCGCCAAAGAAGGAGTATTAGTCGGCACAAACTTCGTGCCTTTGCACAATAAGTTTCTTATATTTTCAGTTATATACAAATCAGATAAATTGATGATACTCAAGTCCTCACCTGAGCTAATGTCCTTGTGGCTAAAAGAAACATCTTCTACCTCAAAAACAGTGTATAAACAATGTCCACGATCAACAGTCCCATGAAAATAAAGGGCAGAATCTTCCCTTTCCTTGAAACCGCCGACCTCGCCCTTTTCTTTGTACCGGACTCTGGTTCACAGTAGAAACTGCATCATTCAGACCGTTGGAACTAGACATAGCTTCTGCATTCAAATCATCAAAAGAAACGCTTTTTCTCCCCACAGGTACTGTCGCTATAGATGAAAGGAAGTATCTCTAAAGCCACGTGATCTGCTCCTGCTTCTCTAGGTGTCAATTCTACCTCGCCCCTTCTTAAAGCTGTACTGCCAAGAAAATATTTTCCTGTTTTGTAATCATTAGCATCTCACGTAAATTTCCTCTTCTTACGCTTAATGACCTCGGCTTCAATCTTGGACACCATGGCTCTGATGTTATTCAAATTTTGTTCAAGTAAGACTTCTGATGATTCATTTATTAATGTCTCTTGAAGTTCTAAGATATTGGAACATACCTTAGTAAGTGCTCTTTCATTCCGTTTAATGAGCACTTTCAACCAACTTAAAGTACAATGTAAAGAGATCTCTTTCCGCTCAGAAAAGAGATCCAATTCTTAATCTGAAAAATCATAAGCTGGTAAGCGTTCCACTCTTAGCCCCCTTGGTGTTATATTGGAGCCAACGTACTTCTCCAACAGCCTTAAATCATAAAAGGTAGTTGCTTCCTGAATCATCATTCTCTCAAGTTCTTCATATTTAATACAACAGTCATTATAGCCACATACCCATGGGTCGTTGGAAGCAAATTTCTCTCCTCTCTCTCAATGGCGGTAAAGTTAAATATATTCTGATTACTTCTGGCACCCACCGGTGCTTCCGCTGCTCCATTAGTAGACATGCTCACACAAAAAACACAACAGCAATACAGGCTAAAAAGCCACAGAATAAAACTTAAATCTGAAAACACCACAATAACGGAAATAGCAGCACGGACTGTACGAATTAATGTCCTTTAATAATTCACATATTCAAAAACATATTTACTTGCGCAACCTTACCTAAAACTCTATTACATATCTTATCAAAACTATTTCTATAATTTATTTTACATAAATAATTATTTTGTAACATTAAATCATTCTTTTTTATACCTCTAAATTCATACCATTAGGATAGAGAGTATTGAAATTAATAATAAACCTTGATTCCATGTTTGATAACCTTCTTTGAAAATCATTATTCAATCCCACCCCATAGGGCCTGGCTATAACACTAAAAATTAAATCTTTCACTGACCCTCCATGCCTCTCATGAAAATGACTCGCCACTGGACTATCTAACCTTACATTTCTTATAACACCCAGGTGTTCCAGGATTCTCAATTTGCCTTTACGCTTGGTTTGTCCAAAATACCATTTCTGTACTTGACAATTACACCCAATAGCGTAAATTACCCCAAACGAATTACAGTCAAAATGATCAATGGCATTATATAAAACGCCATTGATCCTCGTATCATCCAAGTTCCTGATTTTTTCACACACCTTGCATCTGCCACAGGCATATGCACCTGCATCTACCATCTTCTTCCTTCTACCCCTACTTCTTAACTCTTTTAAATTCTGAAACCTACCATAAGAAAAAGTAACATTCTTGGGGAATACATTCTTTAAATTATTATCCCTACTGATGATGGACCACAACAACGTCACCACATTTTTTAATATGGGAGAAAAACCTGAGAACCTATTTACAAAAAATATTTTATCCTCTTCATGTAGGGGGGGGGGGGTTGTTTGGCAAGATTACTACTGGGTTAGTGTGGATATCAAGTCGCTTTATACCTGTATAAAAATCAATTGGGGGCTCGAGGCAGTAGGCAAAATGTTGGGTGAAGGGCCACATACTACTTATATTAGTTTGTTGGAGTTTTACCTTACACAAAATTATTTTGAGTTTGTGTGCCAGAGGGTACGCCCATGAAATGGTCTGGGCAGCTAGAAATAAGGTGGAAAAAGAACTTCGGTTAGGCCGGTATGATCAAAGAATCTTTGCCAACGCAAGGAAGTATAATAACAAAACCAAGAGGATTTTAGTAAATAGTAAATCAGATGATGAAGAGGATAAAATATTTTTTGTAAATAGGTTCTCAGGTTTTTCTCCCATATTAAAAAAATGTGGTGACTTTGTTGCAGCCCATCATCAGTAGGGATGATAATTTAAAGAATGTATTCCCCAAGAATGTTACTTTTTCTTATGGTAGGTTTCAGAATTTAAAAGAGTTATTAAGAAGTAGGGGTAGAAGGAAGAAGATGGTAGATGCAGGTGCATATGCCTGTGGCAGATGCAAGGTGTGTGAAAAAAATCAGGAACTTAGATGGTACGAGGATCAATGGCATTTTATATAATGCCATTGATCATTTTGACTAATTTGTTTTGGGTAATTTACGCTATTGGGTGTAATTGTCCAGTACAGAAATGGTATTTTGGACAAACCAAGCGTAAAGTCAAATTGAGAATCCTGGAACACCTGGGTGATATACGAAATGTAAGGTTAGATAGTCCAGTGGAAAGTCATTTTCATGAGAAGCATGGAGGGTCAATGAAAGATTTAATTTTTAGTGTTATAGCCAGGCCCTATGGGGTGGGATTGAATAATTATAATTTTCAAAGAAGGTTATTAAACATGGAATCAAGGTTTATTATTAATTTCAATACTCACTATCCTAAAGGTATGAATTTAGAGGTATAAAAAAGAATTATTTAATGTTACAAAAGAATTATGTAAAATAAATTAAAGAAATAGTTTTGATAAGATATGTAATAGAGTTATAGGTAAGGTTGCACAAGTAAATATGTTTTTGAATATGTGAATTATTAAAGGAGATTAATTTGTACAGTCCGTGCTGCTATTTCCGTTATTGTGGTGTTTTCAGATTCAAGTTTTATTCTGTGGCTTTTTAGCCTGTATTGCTGTTGTGTTTTTTGTGTGAACACTTAATTATGTAAAGGTAAGAGGTAGAGGAGGCACAACAACTAACCTTTTAAGATGGGGGGGGGGGGATAAAAATAGTCATGTATAATCAATCTTGAGCAAAGTCTCCAGGAACAGATGGTATTCTTGTGGAAGCTTGAAAATTAAGAGGGAATAAAGTGATAAAGATCTGGAAGACTTTTTTTAACATTTTTTAAAAGTAGGGAAAGCATCACAACTTGGAAGGAAACTGTGGTGACTGTTACTTAGACACCAAAGATCCTTCAGACCCAGCTTTATATAGACTTATTTCAAATTTAAACCACAATTATGAAGTCTTTGTCTATATTGGCTAAAGGAATGGCAAAGGTATTGACAAAATTGATAGATATGGATCCATGTGATTTTGTGGAGGGGAGGCAAACATTTGACATTAATAGAATAATGAGGATACACAAGGAAGCAGAATTTAAGAAAATACCTCTGTTGTTGGTGGGACTTGATGCAGAGAAAGAATTTGACAGAGTAAGCTGGGAATGTACGAGTAGGGCTTGGGAAGCATTTGTATTCCCTGACAGAATAAGGTTAATTTGAAGGATATATCAAGGATCTGAGGCAAAAATTAAAGTGGGAGGGTTCTTCTCCGATAAGCTGTGTTTGAACAGAGGAACCAAGCAGGGGTATCCTCTTTTCCCTTTACTATTTGCTTTACATTTACAGCCATTGGCAAATAAATTGGCAAATAATGGACTCAGAAATACAATGATATAATTAGTATGGTAATTGAGAAAAGTTGTCGTTATTTGCAGATGACATTTTGTACCTGATAAATCCAGAAAAGGACATCTCAATGTTGTGGAACATTTTGCCACAGTTAAGTCTTTTTGGGATATAAAATTAATAAAGATAAAACAAAGGCTATAGCCATAAAGGATGCCTGCCACACGAACTGGCTCAGCAATACATTACAGTTATGTAAAATCTTACCATAACAGTAGATGTCCTTTTCACTGTTGCAGTAATCCTAACATACTGGATCTCCTGCCAAGGATAGACAGTCTGGCCAGTACAACCAAAGCCTTTAGCATCTGCAGGTATGCTCCCCATGCCAGGTGTAGAGCATAAAGGAAACATATGGACACACTTTGGAAATGAAAAGCCCCATGAGGAAAAGAATGTACCTAGGGACAAGGAGGAACATGTGCATCCAGAAGGAGAAAAGGCAGAACAACCCTTTGGCTAGGAAAACAGGGTAGAGCAGAGGGTGCAGGAGGCAGGGAGCAAATTAGGCAACAGTGAAAAAAAGCACATCTGTTATGGTAAGATTCTGCACAACCGTACTATATCCTTCCATATCACTGTTGCAATATTCCTGATGTAAGGAAGAGTACAAAAGCTAAAGAGGAACTTGGAAGAAGGGTGGCACTGAAGAATCTTTAAGAAACCCATGTAGGATAGCCCTGGCAAAGCTAGCTGTAGCCCTGGAAATAACATCCAGCTTAATATGCTTAGTGAAGGTATGGATGCAGACCAATTAACCGCCTCAAGTATGGAAATGGTATCTAGCATCTTGAAAAAAGCCCCCAAAGAAGCAACCACTCTGGTAGAGTGAGCCTTTACTGAAGGCATTTGCCATGAAACAATTTGCACAAAGAAATGGCTTTAGAAATCCAGGAAGATTAGTCCGATTAGAAACAGCTAAACCCACAGACCTGGGATGAAAACAAATAGCTACTCAGATATGCAAATAACTTTAGCTTTATCCAAATAATATCTGAGCTGTCTGTCCAAGTCCAAGGTGTGAAGAACCTTCTCAATGGCACACTGTGGAGAAGGAAAAAAGGAAGGCAAATGAACAGATTAAGTGACAACTCATTGACCACTATGGGTATAAAAGGAGGATTAGTACAAAGAGATACCCTGTTGCTGTGAAAAACTAAGAAAGGAGGAACAGCTACTGGGGCCTGAAGTTCAGAAACCCTCTTGGCAGAAGTAAGAGCCAAAATAACAGGCTTCCAAGTACAATGTGTTGTAAGGAAGCTGAAGCACCAGGCTCAAAAGGAGCCAGAGTCGATTTTCAAAGAACAAAACTGAAGTCCCAAGAAAGTGGAATAGGCTTCCTGGGAGGCCTAATATGAAGGACACCTTTAAGAAACTGTCTAACCTCAGATCTGGAAGTCCCAGGAGTCGTCAAGGGTACACAAGCACATACTGTTGACACAAGAGGTTTAAATGAAAAATATGCCAACCCAGCATGAATCAGATCACACAAATAAGAGAGGGCCAGAGGAACTCTGCAGATTGAGGATCCTGATTGGACAGGAGACCTTTTGTCTTATGTGAGAAGGTCCACTATGAGAGTTAATGTTTGGTGATTGCTCCTGACCAAGTGAGAAAGGAGGAGGAACCAATGCTATCTGGGCCAAAGGGAAGTCACCACCAACATTTTCAGAGAATCCGGTCTGATCTTGTGCAAGACTCTCAGAAGCATAGGAAAGGGAGAGAAACATCCCCTTCCAATGAAAGGAGAAGGCATCAACTTCTCAAGCCAGAGGATGTGCGACTGTGGAATGCATGGGGATATGAAGGTAGGTATCCTTAAGATCCAGAGAGACCAGAAAGACCTGGGGAAGAAGACAAAAAAGTTTGAAGAGACAACATCCAAAAGGAGAAAACCTTGAGAAAGCTCTTGAGCTCAGAAAGGTCCAGAATTGGCCTTCATGTGCTAACCTCCTTGGGAACCAGAAACATTCTGGAATTAAAAAAAACTCCCTTCCTGGGCAGGGGCAAAGCCTAAATGGTGCCTTGCTTCAAAAGAAAAAGCACCTCTGGGAAGACAGGAAGCTGTTCTTGAGGGAGGTTGAGGGACACACACATACAGATTTCCAAACCATAAAATACCCTTTGTGGATAGCGGACAGAACGCAAGTCTGTTGTGATCCTTAACCAATTTGGAAGGGACAGAGAAGGTGAAGGAAGAGGTTCACCCAGGCAAGGAAAAAGGGAAGCAAGTTGTTGAATGGAAACTGACTTGACCTGAAGAGGAGATTTCTGAGAAATAGGGGTCTGTGTAGATTTAGCAGGAGGTACAAGTCTAGAATCCCTTTTACCCTTGGGCGGAGATAGACTGTCTGCAAAGAAAAGCAGATTTGGAACGGTAATTCCTCTGAAACTTTGTAATAGGAGAAACAAACATTTTCAACTCCTACATGGCTTTGCCCCTATCCTGGAGAGATTTAATAAGTTCAGCAGCAGCACAAAAAATGTTTATTAACCAAAAAAGCATCCAACAATTTGGCCTTAATGTCATCAAGTAAAGCATGAAGATGAAGCCAAGAGTAACACCTCATAATAGAGCAGCCCTGGAAGAAGCATCAGCTGCATCCTAACCGCACTTAAGAGTGGCGGGCAGCTTTAGAGATCAATCTTAAGGAGAGAGCCAAAGTCTTCCCGTCAGAAACAGGAAGGTCAGAAATCACCTATCATCCTATGAACTTGAGAAAGGGGGCTACAACATAACTTGCCATATCTGTCTGGTATTTAATAGCCCTAAAAGACATAGTGGCAGTAGTACAGACCTTTTTGCCCAGCCTCTCCATGGCCCTGCTATCCTTATCTGATGGAAGCAACTTGGTAAAGAGCAACAGCTTGGAGGGTTTGTCAGAGGAGAGACCACAGAAGGATCATCAGAAGGGCACATATAAAGAAATATACAATCAGGCACCTTGTAAAATCAGTCAGGTTTCTTAGGAGCGGAGGGCTGAGAATCGGGGGCTACAGAAGCTGCTGAAAAAGGAATCCATAAGGGCAACCAGAACTGGAACAGCAGAAGCCTTGGGAGACTCCATCTGAAGGAGCCCATAATAGGTTTCTGATATCCAGAAGATGTGAGAACAAACTCACTTAAAGAACTCAGTTATATGGATCTAGGCCAATACGAGATTGGAGAAAGGAGATTTTCCCAACAAGGTGACTGCAAGGAGGGAAATAGAAAATAGGCAAGAGGGGGCTGGAATTTACTGGAGAAACCTGGCAAAGGAACCAAGATAATGGGAGCCAATAACTAAAGCAGGAAAGGTAACTGAAAGGGATGAGGATAAGAAGACATTTGAACTACAAGCTAGAGACTGCCTTCTTACCAGGGCTTGATCTCCGAATACAGGCAAACAGAAAGGATAGGTTCATAGGTTGGTACTAGGCTATCAGCCCTAGGGCCTATACAAGCCTAGCCATAACAATTCCCTGGTTATTTCTTCCCACATTATTTACTTTCCTGGACCCCTGTCTAGCAGGGCGACTTACGTGATCCCTGGGGTGAATTTCCTTTCTCCCATCCAATCGTCTAGGTTCCTCTTTAAGAGGTCCAAAGAGGCACTCTGCTTGACATGTATAGGCAATCTATTCCAGAGTCTGGGGAGTCTCTGGGTCAGGAACCTATCCCTCCAGCATGTTTTGTTTATTGTGATGACAAGGTTTAGATCCCTGGAGTGTGTAGCTCTGAGGGATTGGGATTTCTTTAAGTGTAGCATGTCCAACAGCTCTGGGTTTGACATGGCCTTGTTTGTTAAGCAGAGATCGCCTCTGAGTAGACGATATGCGACAGAGTATAGCTGGAGTTTTTTAAGGCGGTCAGCGTAGGGCATCTGCTTTAGGCCTGTGATTCTTTTAGTGAGGTATTTCTGAGGCCTTTCCAGTTGTTGCAGATGTCTTGAGAGGTACATACCAAATGGGGCGTTGCATTCTATAATGGGTCTAATGAGGGATGAGTACAGTGGGACAATGACCTCCTTTTTTCTGGATGAAAAGCCCTTTGTGATGAGGTGTGCCACATAGAAGGATTTCCTGACTGTTGTGGCGATGTGGTTATCGAAGGTGAGACCACTGTCCACCTGTGTCCCTAAGTCTCTTATCACACATTGTGTTTAGTGTACTGCCACCTATATGGTAATTCATGGATACATGTTTTTTCCCAAAGGGGATAACAATACATTTCTTGGCATTGAGCTTGAGCCCATGGCTCTGGCACCAAGTATCTGTTTCTGTAAGGCCCTTTTGTAGAGTATCCACATCTTTTGGGGATTCAATAATGGCTCCCAGTTTGCAGTCATCTGCAAACTTTGTTAGCCAGAGTCCCTTAGTGTTGACCTGTACTTCAGAGAAGTAGATGTCAAACAAGAGTGGCCCCAGGACTGAACCCTGAGGTACTCCACTTGTCACTTGTCTGGAGCTGGATTTGGAGTCAGCTACTTTTACAGTGTGGGTTCTATCAGTAAGCCGTTTAGCAACCCATTGGGTGACATAGGGATTAATGCCCAACTTAGTAAGTTTATCTACGATTCCAGAGTGGGGGATGGTGTCAAAGGCCTTGGCAAGGTCTAAATAGGCTGTGTGGACCACCTTACCCTTGTCCATGGCTCTGGAGACTGATTCAAAGAAGTCAATCAGGTTCAGGAGACAAGATCGGCCCTTCACAAACCCAAACTGGGTGGGGTCCAGTGTTTGAAGGTTGCCAATGTCTTTGTTTATAAGTTCCATGATAATACGCTCCATGGCCTTGCAAATGAGGCTTGTCAGACTGATGGGACAGTAGTTTCCAGTATCCAAGGTGGATCCCCCCCTTGTGGATTGGGATAACTGTAGCTCTGCACCACTCAGTGGGCACGAAACCTGAGGTGAGGCTATGATTAAACATGACACTTAGGTGAGGTGCCAGTTCATATTGTATTTCATGTAGTACACAGCCCGGGATGTCATCTGGTCCCATGGATGCTGTATTCTTGGCTTTAGAGAGTGCGTTTTGTACCCGTGTGGCAGTTATTACTGGAATTTGGCAATCTTCCGGTATTGAGATGGGCCATTTATGGGGTGAGAGGGGAGTGAAGTTGGCACTGAATCGATCTGCCAGGATATTGGCAATATCCTTCGGATCAGTATATTTAATGCCATGCTGTTTTAGCTCAGAGCAGATCTGAGCATTGCCATTTAGATTCTTGACATAGTTACAGAATGCTTTGTGGTTGTCTTCGGAATCTTTGGCAATTTTATTTTCGTAACTAGCTTTGGAGGATTTTATGAGGCATCTCAGTTTCTTACTGAGGCTAGTAAGGGAGTTTTTTGCATCCTGGGATTTTCCTCTTTTCTGCAAAAGTTTCTTCCTTTTGTTGTAAAGTTTGTTTATGGCAGGGGACCACCAGATTGGCTTCCTTTTTTTGGATGAGAGCATTTTGGTTCTATTTGGGATGGCACGATTCATGCATGAGTGGATGTGCTCGTACAGTGCCTTAGTGTAGGATTCAGCAGTTGAACTTTCAGTTCCCATCTGCATGGGTGTCATGAAGTTTGTCACTTCTGACTTGAGTAGCATGAAGTTGGCTTTGGAGAAGTTTTTTATGGTGGTTTCTTTACTGGGGGGTGGGGGTGGGATGTGGATGTTAAGGGTGATTAGCTTATGGTCAGACCTAACGAGGGGGTGACCATAGGTATGGAGCATTGATTTCCCAGGTTGGTAATGACCAGGTCTAGGATGTTGGAGCCCCTGGTGGGACTATAGATTAGTTGATCCAGGGCATTGGAATTTATGAATTCCAAGAACCGTTGTGCAAAGGTGTTGGGACATTAGTAGTTTTCCCAGTTAATGGCAGGGTAGTTAAAATCACCCAGTATTAGGGTGTTTGGTTCTATCTTAATATTTTCCAGTATGTTTAGAAAGGTGTAGTGAGAATCTTGGGGTATGGTGGGGGACCTGTAGCAAGCTACAATTTGGATTGCAGTCTTACCTAGTGTTAGTTGCACTTGGAGAATTTCAGACACATTGTGTTGGCCAACTAGCCTGGTGATGTGAATATACTTGGTGAATATTGACACTCCTCCACCTTTAGTGTTTCGGTCCTGGTTTGGTGGCCGAAAAGTGTGGTAAGAGTTGTAGCCTGGTATTGCAGGGGTGCTCTCTGGAGCCTTGAGCCAGATTTTAAGTGAGACCTGCTCTGGTAGTTTTTTTTTTTATCAAGAACAGAAGCAACTCTTAAAAACAGGATAATTAGTACGGCATAAAAAAGTATTGCATGATAACTATAAAAATCAGTCAGACAAGGTTAGAAAATATTGGGAAGGGAGACTAGAAAAAGAAAATAAAACAATTGGAAAACATATAGCTCCCAAGTATGCAACCAAGTCTAGAAGGTTTAGGATCTTTGCTTGAGTTTTTCCTTAGGTGGATAAAAATGTTGGAAGTGTGATGGAGAAGAGGTAATTAGGAACATATGTTTTGGGAGTGTAATGAGTTGGCAGATTTTAAAAACTCCCTATAGAGTACTATATCATAACTATTGGGTGAGAAAATGGCTGTAAGGAGAGGATTCTTTAGAGCTGGGATACAGGTTCTGAATTGCCTAGACATAGTAAGACCTTAAGTTAAATTCTGCTGGTGGCCAAAAAAGCAACTAAAAAATGTAAATCAAAGTCTACTTCAGCTGTACAGGAGGTATTGAATATTATAAAACAGATAAAATAACTGGAAGAACCTTTTGAAAAGGGAAGGAGCAAATTACATATAAGTAAATGGAAATTGGAACAAGACATGCATAATGTTCAGTAGAAGGAGTAAGGTTTAAGAGAAGGCAGGAATTCATTATTTTAATGTTGGACTGATGACAGTAGGAAAGAAAACATGTGTGATGTATATTGTATTTAAATAGAGAAATTAAAAAAAATGTTAGCAATTTTCAAAGTGTTTTAGGTTTCTAATACCATGATGGGAATGGACCCCATTCCTAAGTCTAGATATAATTAAAGTTCATGAAATTAGTATTTTCAATCTTTGATGTTAGCCAGAAATGTTCTTCACAGCACCTGCAATTTCTTTGTCAATTCGTGGAGTTAAATGCATCTAACATATCTAAGAACAACTGTAAATTCTTTTTTACAAGACCCGTTGCCCCTACTACTGGAACTGTCTGGGTATTTCATCCACATTGCCCTTGTTTCTGCCTGCAAATCCTGGTACTTTATGACTGACTCTCTGTATACAAGACACTGTAGTTACTGGCTGCAGCAATTTCAATAATCACTGCTACTTTTGTCTTCTTTTCTTGGACTACTACATCTTGTTTTCTTGCATCTATTTTTTGAACTGTTGGTAATGGAAAATTCCATGTGATATGTCATTTTCCAAGTAATGCCTAAACACATGAAACAATCTCAATCATGATCAGGAACCATGATAATGGTTAGGGGGCATGGAGGGGGGGGGGGCGGTTGCAGACAAATTAAGTACCTACTCAGATGGAACGTTACGGCGAGTACATAACTTCTTTATCTGAAGTAGTTACTTCATTTGCTCTGCAATCTGTGGGACAGAGTCCCCAGCTACCTAAAACCTTGGGAGGCCCTCAAGGAAGGATATTCCGAAGCACCGAGGAGCCAAAGGAAGCCCTACTCCTGGATATCATATCCAATTTATAATGAGAAATGAATGTATGGGAAGAGGACCAAGTAGCTGCTGAACATATGTCGTCCAGGGGAACCCTGGACCAGAAGGCTGCTGATGTGGCTATGGATCTGGTTGAGTGGGCATGGACTCAGGAGCAGGTTTATCTGAGGCTACATATGTATGAATGATGCACTGTGAAATCCAATTTGCTAAGGTAACTTTGGTAATAGCTCTACCCAGAGCAGATTTGGCAAAGGACACAAACAATTGACCAGCCTTGCGAGTATCCTTCGTCCTGTGCAAATAAAAACATAGTTGTCTATGTACATCCAACTTGTCTAATTTATATTCCCCTTTGTTCTGAAAGTTGGGAAAGAACACTGGTAAATTAATTGACTGATTAATATTTGATTCCGAAGCCACCTTTGGTAAGAAGGAAGGGTTAAGTCCTGAGAGACACCATCCCTATGAAAAATTAGATAAAGGGGGTTTCATGCAAAGGGCTTGAAGTTCCGAAACCCTCCTGGCTGAAGTAATAGCAACTAGAAAGGCTGTTTTCCATGATAAGAACTTTAATGGAACTGAGGCAGCAGGCTCAAAAGGAGGGCTTGTCAATGCTTGTAAAACCAAAGTTAGGTCCCATGTTGGGACCGCAGTCTTAATTGGTGGTTTCAATAGAAAAATACCTTTCAAAAAGGTTTTGCATATCTTCGCAGAAGCTAAAGATCCCAGCCCATCCCCTACATGAAAATGGGCAATGGCTGCCAATTGTACTTTAACTGTAGATGCACTGGCTCCTTGATGAAAAATGTGTGACAGAAAATCAAGAACCGCCGGAATAGGGACGGTAAAGGGATCTAAGCCCTTATCCTTAGCCAAGACAGAAAAACGCTTCCATTTACTACTGTCAATTTTCCTGGTAGCAGGCTTGTGAGCCGCTACCAGAATGGCCTTTACTGGTGATGAGATGCCAGGAGTCCTTGCCATCAGTGGAACTGGATCAACCAAGCCGCGAGCTTGAGGTTTACCAGGTTCGGGGGTTGCAATACCACAGGATGCGAAATCAGATCTGGAATGGGATCTAAGATCCGTGGAGGAACTACACTGAGACCGCAGAGAAGGGAATCAGATCTGGCGAGGCCAAAATGGGGCTATGAAGATAATTCTGCTCCCCAACCGACGTGCTTTCTGAATGAACTTCGTCATAAGAGGAAGGGGAGGATAAGCATAGAGGAGACCGGGCCAAGCATGAACCAGAGCCTCTCTGGGGCTCTCCCCTCGTGGGGGAAGTATTGCGAAAAACTCGCTGCACTTTGTGTTTGACGGAGAAGTGAAAAGATCGCAGTAAGGTAGACCCCATTTGAGGAAGATCTTTTCACAACTGATGGTTTCAGAGACCACTCGTACGGTGTGAGGATCACACGACTCAGTTTGTTCACCAGAAAGTTGGACCGACCCGGAATGTGCGTTGCTACCAGAAAGCGGTTGGTGGATATCGCCCACTCCAAAACTCTCATAGCCTCCCGACAAAGGGGATAAGATCTGGTCCCTCCCAGTTTGTTTATGTATCAGACTACCGCCATGTCTGTTTGAACCGCAATAGTCCCTAGAGGAAGAAGGTCTGGAGAGCTTGCAACGCCAGAAGCACCGCCCTCATCTCTAGGACATTGATATGCAAAGCGGTCTCTAAGGGGGTCCACATGCCTTGGACGGTTCTGCCCAAAGAATGCCCCCCCCCACCCAAGGCGAGAAGCATCTGTGGTCACCATGGCTTGGGGTAGAGGCATCACGAAGGGTCCCCCTTCCCGCAGCTCCCGTGAGCAAGGCCACCAGAGGAGGGAGTCCCTGCAAGCCCTGCTTAGGGGAATAGGGAGTTCAACGGATGTAGCAACAGAGACCATTGGACTTGAAGGGCCCATTGCAGAATCCTCATTCGTAGACGCGTGTGTAGGCAAAGACCGACTGCCACCGCCATAGAGCCTAGTGCTCTCAGGACTAACTCTGCCGATGGAGCCGGGTTCTGAAGGAGGGCTATAACCTGACATGACAAACTGTTCACCCTGTCTGAAGTTAGTAGGGCCCAAGAGAGGCGAGTGTCCAATTTGGCCCCTATAAATTCCAGAATCTGCACATGATGAAGGACTTTTGAAGATATACCGAAATGCCCAACCTCTGGGCAAGAGTTAGAGCATAATCCCTGGCAACACACAGTTGATGCCTGTTTGAGGCGGTGAGGAGCCAGTCGTCCAGGTATGGAAAGACCTGAATGCCCTGGAGTCTCACGTGGGCTGCAACCACTGCCATGACCTTGGTGAACACCCTGGGGGCTGAGGTGAGGCCGAACGGAAGAACCCTGAATTGATAATGACTGGCTCCCAGCCGGAAGCGGAGAAGCCTCCTGGATCGTCTGTCCATCAAAATGTGGTAGTACGCATCCTTGAGGTCTATGGAGCACATCAAGTCGTTCTCCCGAAGGAGGGGGAGAATTAAATTGAAGAGTGACGATCCGGAATTTCTCTTTGGGAATGAAAAGGTTCAGGGAAGAAAGATCTAGAATCGGTCTTAAGTCCCCCATCTTTTTTGGCACTAAAAAGAACCTGGAGTAATAGCCCAATCCAAACTAGTCTGGGGGGACGCGCTGGGTGGCTCTTTTTTCTAGCAGCTTCGCCATCTCTAAAGCTGCCACCTCCCTTTGATCGGGTGAGACATTGGGGAGGCGCTTCATGGGGGGGCACTTAGGAAGGGAATGGAATAACCTCTGGATATGATTCGGAGCACCCATCGATCCGTCGTGATGGACTTCCAATTTAGTAGGTGCTCTGATAAACACCCCCCGACTGCCTCCAGAGAGGGACAGCCGGGTAAGCCCACAGGGCTGTTGCGTGTGTCTGTCCGAGAACGGTTCTCTAGACCTGAAGTTATGTGACTCCCCTCTGCCTCTGGGCCGGCGTCCACCTTGTACTCCTCTGCCTCTGAAGGACGAAGTGTCCAAAGCTGGGCGGGACTGCTGAGACTTCCGGAACCACATCTTCTTTTGTCCCCTTTGATTCCTGGAAAAGGATTGCTGGGGATTAGAGAAGCGGACCCAGACGGCAGACAGCATCTTCCCATCCTTTTCGCTGTGGACCAGCGTCTCGCGGATGGTCTTGCCAAAGAGCGAAGAACCGTCAAAGTGCGCATTCGCAAAGGACGCCTTAAAGGATTCCGCAAAATCGCAAAGGTAGAGCCAGGCATGACGCCACAAGACGACCCCTGCTTTGCTAGCTCTAGCGGCTCCCTCCGTAGCATGGGAGAGTAGCCACATAGACGTGTTAGATATAGACTTTAGAGAGGCCATACGAGTAGAGAAAGACCTCTTATCCTCGACTGTCATGGACTCCGGTGGAGCTGCAGCATATTCCTTTATTAGGTCTTGCTGGAGTCTGATGTGTGCCATGTAGTTCAGCGCCCTTACAGAGAAGGTGGCTGAAGTGAACATCCGCTTCCCAATGCGGTCCAACGTCCGAGATTCCTTATCCAGAGGATGGACCGAGGAACTCTCCTGTGAGAGTTCCTTCTTTGTGGCAGCCGCCACCAACATGGCATTCACAGGTGAACCCTTAGACCAGGCCTGCCTATCAGGGGGAGGGCTAAGAATTTTATCTGGCCTTCTTGGAATTGGCTCCACGGTGTCCGTCTCCTTCCACTCCCTGGTAGTAATTAAGTCTACCAGGGGGTCAGCTGGGGGGGGGGGGGGGACACCCAGGAGGTAAATGGGCCTGCCTCAAATGCCTCCAGAAACACAGACTCGTCCGAAGGTTTTTGGGCAGACCACCCCCCTCTAATTCGCAACATTTCCATGATGTCTCCGAAGGAGACAGCCTCAGGGGGGGACACCTTGGGGAACGTTCCCCTTCATCCAAATCAGTGTCTTACATGAGGGACTCCGGGGAGTCCAGGTGCCTCCTTTTATACTTCAGTTTGCGAGGGACCTCCCCGGTGGGACTATCCGAGGAGGGCTCACCTATGGGGTCCTGTTCCTCTAAGGGAACTAACTGCAGGGTCGGGGCAGGCTGTCCCAGCGGTCAGATGATTAGGATAGACCCAAATGCATAGGGGGGTGGGAGGATCCGTCGCCCAGACCGGGGATCTGGAAGGTCTCGACAGAACCCTCGCCACTACCTCAAACGCCGAAGGCGAGCCACTTTCCCCAGGCTCTGAAACCAGCTTCCTCGGCTCCGAAGTAGGAATTGGTGTTGGAGCCAACACAGTCTGATCCGAGAGGGAAGTGTGCTCTGACCTGAATGGCGCCGAAGACACACCCACCCCTACGGATCCGACGCTTGGCTCTCGGCACCGAGAGCTAGGATCCGACACACTCGAGGGTACAGTCGGTGAAGTTACCAGAACTATCAGTGCTGACAACTCCCCGGTTCCGAAAGGGCCCGGAACCGATGACTCCGAAACTCGAAAACAGGTTGGAGAAGGAGCTATCGGGGCAAAAAGAGGGGCTGCTCTCCCCACCGGGGGGGGGGAGGCAGGAGCACCCCCATCTGCATCTGAGTCTGCAAAAATCAACGCATCATCCGATCCATGTCTGTGTTGGTCAGGCTTCTTGTAGATCTAGAAGAGGTGGTAGAGGCGGGCAGGGAGGGCCACCTCGATGACCTCGAGGGAGACTGGTCCTCCTCCTCTGGTGAGAAACAAGGTGAATGGAGCCGAGAGGGAGAGGATCCGGAAGCCCTCAGAGGAACTAGCAACTTTAGATGGCGGGGCTGAGGGACGAGTCTCAGCCTGCCTCTTGTGGCTTCTATGTTTTTCCTTTTCTTTGTGCCTCTTCTCTCTGGTAGAGGCAGAAGAGTCCCCTGAACTCTGCACAGAAGAGGGCGGTTGAGTCCCAGGCAGAGTCGGGGGATCTAAAGGCACAGGGGCTGCAGTAGCAGCCTGTGCTTTAGATGGAGAGGAAGAAGAACTGTCCTGCGGTAACAAACCCGCCAGAATCAACTTGTTCTTCCTATCCCTGATGGCCCGGGGGTTGAACGATGCACATATCTGGCAGCTGGTGGACAAGTGGGCCACCCCAGACACAAAACGCACTGAGTGTGGCCATCAACTGGGGAAAGCTTATGGCCACACTCAGTGCATTTAGAAAAAAATGGCTTTGGGCCCTTCAGCCATCACACTAAACACACTAAGGGGAGGGAAACACAAAAATAAGCTAAATTTACCACAAAAAATTTAAACTAAGGCTATCACTCGATGATTGGAGACTAAATCATTCACACACTACCTAAAAATCAACTTTTCTCTGACTTTTTTGAAATACAAACTGGAAAGTTCTCACCCACGCCTTAGGAGCTCTTCACTAGAAGCTTCTTTCAGCCACGGCAAACGAGATCTGAGGAAAGGGAGCACGTGGCACGGGATTATGGGTAAAGGGGAGGAGCCAGGAGCTCAGATCTTTTAGCTAGTAAAGCTGCCGGCTCGGATCCGATACCCACAGGTTGCAGAGCAAATGAAGTAACTAGTACAGATTATTAACCTTTAATCTTTCGGTTTACATTCACCTCTCCTTAACCATTCCTACATTCAGTCCTGATTAACATGAGATTGTTCCAAGTTTCCTATACTTGCAACTATATTTATGCACTTTTCACATTTGCCTTCTTATCTGATCCTTCACCTTATATTCTTTCATTTTTTTTTTTTTTTTGGAGTATTCGGTTTGAGTGATTTATCTACTTCTGGTTTGATTTCAATTTCCACTTGACACTGATGCTTCTGCTAAACTAAGCAAATAAGTCAGACTTATTCTCCTCATGTTTTAAAACTTTCACTACATTTGGGTCTTGAGGTCAGCAGATATGTATGCTGTCTGTAATCAATTTCGACGAGGCCCACACCTCCTTCAGAACAGGGAATAAAGTCTTGGTACAAAACAATTTTTTATAAATCATTTGATGAACATGAAGCATCCTTCTTATTTTCCTGTTCAAACTATCAAATTAAGGACTCCAAAACTTAAGTTAGGACAGGAAGAACACATTGGTTTATAGCTTGGACTTTGTTCCTAGAGGTCACTGCTGTTTTAAGTATTAATTTAAGCCTTCTAAAATATTCGAGTTTTATTCACATTTTATTGTTGATCCTTCAATTCCCAAATATTTATACACGTTCTCTTGGCTCAAGTTCTCTTATACAACATTCCTGTCCCAAACTGAAGTCTTCTTGGTACTGCAGCTTTCCTGCTTTAAAGGTTGCTTTGACACATTTATCAAGACCAAATGATATCCTTATCTGAAAAAGTTTTGACCACTTGCAATTGTGCTTTCAGTTCCTCATCTGATGAGCTATATAGTCTTAAATCACCTACAAAAAGAAGATGAGAAGTCTTTACACTTGGTTGTTTTCTGGAAGCCAAATTATAGCCATGACAATGTCAAGTAGACCACTTAATGGGTTAAGGCCAAGACAAAAGAGAAGCAGTGGAAGAATCCACCTGGAATATCTTCCTTTGAATTTTTATCCCTGGAATAATTTGTCCTTTATCAAGGCTCAACTGCAAAGTGGTTTGCCACCGTCTCATAGTTGCTGCAACGTCATCAGTGTCGAGTGCATCTTATACATTAAGCACTCTTACATAAATGTGGGATATGTTAAAATGCTTTTTATAGTCTATCCATGCCACACTTTCCTTCTTTTTACAGTTTTCTAGTACGACTAACATCAAATGATCCTTTGATCCATATGACTCTTATTACCCTTTCTATTGCCATGATGGAGTTTTCTTTTAAATGACTATAAACTCTGTTGGCATCAATTCCAGTGGATAGTTTATATGGCATCAGAAGGCAAGTTATTGGTTCAGTTTTTAGGATAGTTTGCAGGTTCGCTCTTAAGTAGGAGCATTGTTTTTCCTGTTAGCCAGGCTGGGGTCTGTTCAGGGTGTGCATATAAATAGTTCTTAATCATAGCTAAATCTTCATGTAAAGATGTTAATACTTTTAACCAGAAGTTAAGTACTGCATCTGGGCCTAGGGTTTTCCAGTTAGGAGCTTTTCTTAACTTTATTTCAGTCTCTCTGGCTGTTACTTCGTCCCATTGCATATCCTGTACATTTGAACCTCTTATTCTTTTACTTCTATCCATTTGGCATCTCTTATGCTCCACAGGGTCTTCATAAAGAAATAGATATATTTTGGAGAAATTGTGTTTTGGTTCCTTTTGCCTTGTTTCCCAGTTCTTTATAAAACTTTTTGGGTCATCAATAAGTTGCTTATTTTGTACTTTCCTTTACATTTATCTGCTTATCTTCTAAGTTTTTCTGCATGCACTGATGTTATTTGTGATTGTGCACGATGGATCCTGATCTTTTCTGATACTCTGCATCGCTTTTTATCACATCTGAGTATTTTTGTTGATCTTTCCTCTTCTATACTGTAACAGTGACACTTCTTGTCTTACTTGCTTTAACGTTTTCTCTACTCGATACTTCCACAATGGCATTTGATTTCACCCTTTCTTTTCCCTTACTACCCTGTATTTTTCTGGTAAGAGACTGTTTATTTAGCTGCACAGTACTGTCATATTTACTTCTGTTATATCACATGAATTTCTGTGGACAGTCCTAATTACTGTGTTCATTTGTTTTACCAAACTTCTAACTTTTTAGGTTTTATTGACTTTCTGCAATCTGTTTCTTTCACTGATCTTAATATGGCTGTCCATCTCTATTAAATCAAGCAACTCTTCTCTTAGGACATTTTCCTCTAAACAGAGGGCATATTCTTTGTTCTCCACTTCATGTGGCATTCTATAGGTAGTTCCACAGGACATTCCTGTGCCACATTCTCTTTGGTTTCATCCTATGTCATCCATTGCTCTTTCACATGGGAACTCAGTGGCTTATCACCCCACATTAGCTGCACCAGAGTTGCCACAGTTTCCTGTTCCTCCTCTTGCTGTGCAACTCCACCTGGACATTTGCACTGGTTTCCTGTGGCAGGCTTCAAAGTATCTTCATCTGGCAACTGATCAGATGCTTTCTGCTCCACTGGTTTTGCCTTCATTTGGGGATCCATTGCTCTATCCTGTTGTGATGTTTTCCAAGTTAGATTTTCCACATCAAATCCAAAACCTCAGTTTTTATTTCTTAAATTTCTCCATTACTAATCCTTTTTTTCTACTGTTCCTCTGTTTTATTTTTTGTAATGTAAAATGTTCCATGTCTGGATGCCTTTGCCTATATTTCTCTTCAAATAATTTTGGTGCTGCTCTCTATTTCAATTATTTTTGCTTTCTCCTTTGCATAAATATTACAACACGTTAAACCTTTTTCTTTCTCATGTCCATATTTCTTCTAAAGATGTCTCCTGATCCTCCTGTTTCTCCTTACTTTGGGGACTTGTTCCATCATGCTGTGATGTAACCTGTGTTACACTTTCTACATTAAATCTTTCACTTTGTGTTTCATAACTTCTATTTTTTTAGATTCTACTTTACTAATCTTCTGTTCTACATTCCCTCTTTTTTTTTTGTTTTATTGTGAAGTTTTCCATGCCTGGGATGCTTTTGTCTGTATTTCTCATCTTGGGCGCTGCCTTTTTTTGTGTTGATTAGTTAGGCTTTCTCCTTTGTATAAATATTGCACCAGATCAGATCTCTTTCCCATGTCAATATTTTTTTTTATACCTTTCAAAAGTCTCCAGATTTTCTTTATATTTTCGTACTTCCTCATTTGCTTCTTTTTCCAAATGGTCCAAGGTTTCTTGGTCTTATACCTTTTGCCTGGAAATTCTGGGCTTCTTGCAAAATATTAAACAATACACAATTCCTTTTTTTTATCCTAAACAGTCCACTCTATCATCTTTATGGCTCTTCTTTGGCCCATCAGTTTTGTGATTTTTGTGGGCTGTTACCTCCTTCTACAACAAGGGTACCATCCTTCCCCTGGGCCTGGCCTAGCCCCATTGCAAGAATGTGCGTCAAGATTCTATAAATTTTTTCCATTCCTGGCACTAGTGCGCTACCAGAATAGGGCACTTTTATCCTGGATCTTATGCACACAGCTTTCTTTTTCTTAACCTACTTCTGTCCATGATATATGCTACTTAAGAGAATCTATAACAGTGTTACCATGGTGAGATTTTGTAAAAAAACAAAAAAACAAACAGGGTCTACCTCATGAAGGCGCTCACCAAGACTCGAGGATGAATTCAATTTCAGCAATACTACTCTTTTGCTTGCAGACTTCTCTCCATTCAAAACGTACCCTTTAGTAATAATTTAATAAATATATTTAAAACAGAAGAAATGAGAAAGTATTTTGAGGAACAATGTAATATACCTGCTCTCTTACAGACCTACAGGCTGATTGTCAGGCATGTTACAAGCTGGATGTACAGCAGTGGGTTGACAAAATTCTAGTTGCAATAACTATTTTTCAGAGACACTGGAATACAATTACGTTCCCACTGAAACAATTGGCTCGTCCTAGATATGGTCACAAAGCACAGGTAAGTCCTAGTGAGCAAAGATCAAGAGTACAAAAACACAAAGTTAACAGCATAAAACAAACCACCACAGTTGGAATGTGCAAAACTCTTAATATAAACAAAAGCCAATAAAAGAAGGTAAGCACTTTCCAGGCCGATAACTGCTTTTTCAGACCATAAAATAACAATGAAAGTGCTGCCCAAGTTTGTTTTATGCTGTTCTCATCCTAGATATGGTGTCAGAAAAAGAAAATCTTTCTAAGGGACCTTCAGAAGAAACACTCATCAAAATCTGTCACCTGAGGAGAAAATGTTGTTCCCTTGAAATCTTTTCACTGTTCATTCTACTAGGAATATTCAATAAATGGAGAAATATTTTCCTTTCACCAGGAAAACCAGGATGAGAGGGATCAAGATAAATCCCCGAGTTAATCTCAATTAATCATCCCTGTCTAAAGTAACAGAGAGAAGGATAAATTAACTTTTTTGCTTCTCAACAGGGATTTCCATAAAAACAGATCAACAACTCCTGTCACACACACACATCACCCTGGTGACCAGGCATTCCCTGCTTCCTCCTCACAGATGTCACAAATGTGGTTCTCTTATGCCCACCAAGGACATCAACAGCCATTGAGGAAGTGTCCATGTCCTTGTCAAGGGTGTCTGAATATCTACACATGAGAAAACCAAAGTAGAAGATGAATGGATGAAAGAAACCAGATATGGCCACAGCAGAGCCACTCATCTGTGGCACAGGCAAATTTGAATCCTGGTGAAAGGACAAAGATGGTCTGGAAAGTTTCTTCTTGTGGCTGGAGGAAAGAAGAACCAAGGAAGTGGCAAGATATGCCATGGTAAAGGCACAAATGATGCCTGAAGCCCATGTTAACACTTAAAAGCAACAGTCAGTAAAAAGTTAAACAAAAAATTAGTATTTCTCACTTAAAACACAATGTGAAAATCACAACAAATTCCTTTTTGGGGATGGGATAATTAAAGTTTACACCTGAAAATCCAAAATAAAGTGCACTTTTAACTTTTTTCCAAAAACGTAAAAAGTAGCAGTTCAAAGTTTAAAATGACAGAAGTCAAAATACAGTTAAATTAATTTTCTAGCTTACTTCACAGAAAATGTTAATTTCTGTCAAAATGAAAATGTGGAATGTTCATCCCTGAAGGAAAAACTTACCTGCCCAGCAATGGAGAAAGCTAGCAAGAGGAGCACTCTTCGATGGCAAGAAAACTCTGAAAGGCTTGGTGTAGTCTGCTGAAGTTGTTAAAGATTTCAGAACATGGAAGGTACCCTTAAACTTTGGGAAACGGCTGTTTGTTATATCCTTGTCAGGATATATGATCATGCAAGTTCATCAGTTAACACCTGACTTGTAATTATAGGACTGTGCATGTCTTTCCACAGGGAAAAAAGAAAAATTATGTATTGTTACTATTATGCAAAAAGCCCAGAATTTCCAGACACAAGATATAGAAAAAGATTAAGACAAAAGTTAGAGGAAAGAAAAATATTTCTGCAAAGAAAGCTGTCAGAAGCTTCAAATAAAAATTTGGGGTCATTAATACAACAAATTTTTGAAAAACAGTATATAGATCAAGAAACTTTGATCTGTTTTGAAAAAGAAGCATCTGAAGTAATATGAAAATAAACAACCTAGATATTTTTGAAAAGCATAAAAAAGAAATATGGACATGTGAAAGAAATTTGATATGGTGCAATATTTATGCAAAGGATAAAGCCAAATTAATCAACATAAAACAGGCTTTATATTTTAAATTCAAAGAGAAATACAGGGAAAGGCATCCAGATAAGTATATTACAAAAAGGGAATATAGAAAAGAAGCTTAGTGAAGTAGATGTTAAAAAAATTAAATTTATGGAATGCCTGCAAAGTGTAGGATTTGATGTAGAAGGTCTAACACAGGTTACATCACAGCATGATGGAATGAGTCCCCAAAGTAAGGAGACATCTGAAATATGGACATGGGAAAGAAAATTAGATTTAATATGGTATAATATCTATGCAAAGGAGAAAGCAAAACTAATCAATACAAAAAGAGCAGTACCAAAGATATTTGGAGAAATACAGGCAAAGGAATCCAGACATGGAAAACTTTACAACACAAAAAATAAGACAAAGGAAAGGTAGAAAAGGAGATCAGTGATGAAGTTAAATAAACAGAAACTGAGGTCAAGAGGTACCTCCAAAGTGAGGGACTCTGTACAGAAAATCTAGTTCAGAAAGCACCACAACAGGACAAAACCAGTGGAATGGGAAGTAACTGGGCAGGTGACAAATTTTGGAGCCTTCCACAGAAGACCAGTATAAACATCCACTTAAAACTTAACAGCAAGAGAAGGCAAGTACAGTTGCGTACACTTACCATAAATGTAGATGTAGAGAGTGTATTCACTGTTGCAGTCATCACATTTGGGTTATCTGCCTGCAGGCAGCCCTCAGCCGGCCTGAACACCGAAGTCTTGGGATTTCTGCGTTGGATACTGTAACTTCCATGACATCAGGTCGTCAGGGTTATAAACATACAGCAGATGCCATTACATCAGTTTTTCTTGCCCGAGATGTCAGGTGTCCCCAAAACAGGAAGCAATTATAGTAATATGTGAAACACCCCCAGCAAAAAGCAAATACACATAGTATAAGATTTGCCAAACCAAAAAGGATAGGTGAAAGCAAAGAATCAGGGGGCTGGAGGGAGGGTAACCAGGACTGCAACAGTGAATACACTCTAACATCTACATTTATGGTAAGTCTACACAACTGTACTATGTTCTTATTGTTTCACTGTTGCAGTCATCACATTTGGGTTGATTCCCACAGCTAAGAAAGGGTGGAGGTAGATTAAGCATTAGGACTGGCAATCAGGTCCTGTAAGACTGTTGTAGCAAATCCAGCTCTGGATTTAGAAAAGATAGGCAAGTGGTAATGGTTGGTGAAAGTGTGTACAGAGCTCCAGGTTGCAGCTTCCAGGATGCCCTGGTAGGTACTCCTCTGAGAAATGCAGTAGAGGTAGATGTAGCCCTAGTAGAATGTGTTCTTATCCCCTGTGGGGTAGGTTTTCCATGGTGCTTGTAGCAGAAATGGATGCAGTGTGCTATCCATTCAGATATGGTTTGCTTTGAAATTGCCTTCCCCTCTGCCTCTGCAGCAAAGCTGACTAGCAGCTGGTCAGATTTTCTGAGAGGATTAGTCCTGTCCAAACAGAATCTAAGCTGTTTGTGCACGTCTAGAGAATGCAGTATCCTTTCCCCTTTATTTTGAGGATTAGGGAAAAAGTAGGCAAATGAATGGACTGGTTTAAAGCTACACTAGACACCACCTTAGGCATAAAAGAAGGGTTAGTCCTGAGGGAAACCCTGTTCGCATGTAAGACAATGAAGGGTTCCACTGCCATAAAGGCCTGCAGTTCAGACACTCTTTTTGCTGAAGAGATAGCTAGAAGTAAAGCTGTTTTCCATGAGAGGAATTTCAACTCTGCTGTAGCAGCCGATCCGAAGGTGGGGGGCGGGGTGTAAGTTTTTCCAATACAAGGATAAGGTCCCAGGCTGGAGTGGGAGCTCTCCTGGGGTGGACTTAAATTTTTGGCCCCTCTAAGGAACTGTTTTACCAGAGGATGAGAGAAGAGGGGTGGCTCAGTATTATAATGAGCTGAGATGGCAGATGCATGAATCTTAATCGAAGAGAAGGATAGGCCCTTGTGGGGTATTTCTGTTAAGTAATCTAGTATACGAGGTAAGCTGGGCACAGTTGTGCCCATCCCTTGAGAGTGGCTCCAGGAACAGCATCTTTTCCACTTTTCTGAATAGGATTTTCTAGTACTAGGCCTCCTTGCCTCAAGAATGACAAACACCTGCTTACTGAGGGTTGCTACAGGAGTTCAGGGGATTAGCCAGGCTGCAAGGTTCAGGGTCTTAAGCGGAGGGTGCAGAATTTGGCCCCCCTGCTATGACAGCAGGGAAGGGGTTTGAGGCAGGTGGCAAGGCTGTAGCACTGTCAGACTGCGCAAAAGAGGATACCAGTGTTGTCGTGGCCAGTCTGGTGCAAACAGGATTACCCTTGGCTTGCTCTGTTTGATCTTTAGTAGAACCTTTGAGAGGAGAGGCAGAGGGGGAAAGGCATAGACTGAGAGGCTTTCCCAGGAAAAGGACAGGGCATCCACCTCCTTCCACGCTTGGCTGTGGGGAGTTCTGGTGCAGTATTTGTTCAATTGATAGTTCTGAGGGGAAGCAAACAGGTCCACCTCAGGTGTCCCCCATCTGTTCCCCAAAAGCTTGAATATTTTGGGTTCCAGTTTCCATTCATGTGGGTCCATGAGATTTCTGCTCAAGTCGTCTGCCAGTGAATTTAGTTTGCCTGGCAGGAATTGAGCTTGTAGGTGCACTTGGTTGCTCAAGGCAGTGTTCCACAGAGCCATGGCTAGACTGCAGAGTGGGTATATGTTCCCCCCTTCTCATTTATGTACCACATAACTGTGGTGTTGTCTGTCTTTACCAATAGTCCTGGAAGAATAATGCCTTTGAAGGCTGTCAGAGCTTTCTGTACAGCTGACATTTCTTTTTGATTGATATGCAGGTGCATCTTCTTTGGGTTCCATTTGCCCTGAACGCACTGCCCTGCCATGTGAACTTCCCATGCACAGTCTGCTGAGTATATTAGGGTTTGGGTGGCAGGGGGTAGAGTGAAAGAGTCCCTTGTTGTAGTTGCAGGCCTCTGCCCACCAAAGGAACTCTGCCCTTAGACACGGAATGATAGGAATGGTTTCCAGGTCCTGAGAATGTTGACACCATAGACTTTTTAGATAACATTGAAGTTTCCTCATATGCAGTCTTGCATATGGAATTAACAGAATGCAAGAGGCCATGAAACCCAGAGCTTGCAGTATTTTCCTTGCAGATAGCTAGTTTTTTTTGTGGCCAGTAGGGTGAAGTAAGTTGTCAAATAAATTTGTTTCTCTGGAGTGAGGAATACCATCTGGGAAGTTGTGTTCAAGCTTGCTCCCAGGAATACTATCTGTTGGCAGGGTACTAGGTGTAATTTATTTTCGTTGATGGTGTATCTCAGTGAGGTTAGGTCTCTTTACAAATGCCAGGTACTGTAGTAGCAAGTCCTGACTTTCCACCCAAATCAATCAGGCAATCGTGCAAGTATGGGTAAATCTGAATACTTCTCTGCCTGCAAAAAGCAATGGCTGGAGCTAGGCACTTAGTGAATACACTGGGCACAGTAGATAAGCCAAAGGGAAGTGCAGAGAACCGATGGAGCCTGCCCTGAAGCAAAGGTATTCCTGCAAAATTCCCTTATGGGGATGTGCAGGTAAGTTTTTTTTTTTTTTTTTTTTAAGTCTAGGTTTGCCAGCCAGACATCCTTGGCTAGAACAGATAAATCCAGGATAGGACACTAGAAGTTTTCTTTTCTGGGAACCAGGAACAGTCTTGAATAAAAGCCTTGTCCCCTTTGCTCTGATGGGACAGGTTGAATAGGGGGGAGGTCAGGCCATTCATTTAGGGTTTGGAGTGAGCTGAAGTGAAAACTAACCTAGGGAAACCCTGTTTAAAACATTTGTTTTGGGTAATTTATTACCAGTTTTTTGCATGCAGGGCAAGTTTTCCTCCTAAAGGTGCAAGTACTTGAGCAAGGCTTGGGGGTGTTAAGGATAAGTCATTGTGCAATTTTACCATAGGATGGAGGCTTACTACTCCCTGTTTTGGACGTGGGAGCACCCCCACTGCTTCGATCTATGCATAATCTGAGACTGAAGTATTGGGGGTCTGCTGCCCCTGGGTTTGGACTGGGAAGGCCTGGAAGGGACTGGAAAGGACCAGTTCTTTGAAGGCCAATGTCTACTGAATCTAGGTGGCTGTACTTGTAAGAAATATTTAACAGTTTGCATAGATTTAGTTTTGTCCACCAACCTTAAGAACTTTTTCTGCTTTATTGCCAAATAGGCACTTCTTGGTTTAAGGGTGCATCCAGTAATTTTGCTTTGACATGATCTGGCAAGTTTTGTTCCTTAAGCCAAGCATGCCTTCTAAGAACAGACCCAGTAACAGCAGCCCTACAAGATGCTTCTAAAGCATCAAAACCACACTGCAAAGTATGTTTATTAACTCATGTAAATCTTTGTTTTCAGCAGTCAAGAATCATCATTTTCTGTTTAATTGACCCCATAATACACTGCTGATACTTTAACATATGAAACTGGCAATTTAAGGCCCTAATGGCCAGAGTACCAGAGGTTTATACCTTCTTACCCAATCTGTCTAAAGCCCTAGAATCCCTGTCAAAAGAGGTAGGATTCTTGGCAATAGTAGCCTTAATGCCTTTTGGTCCTTGGGAAATGGTCTCTGGATCCACAGTAAGAGTCTTGAAAAGGAATTTGAGAGAGTCAGGTACTCTATAGTACCAGTTAGGTTTCCTGGGAGCTGGAGGCAAAATATCCAGGGGTAAGGCTGAATTCCAAGAAAACATCATCTACAATCTCCAGAACAGGAGGGATAGCTAGAGGCCTGTGCTGAGGCAGGTTTAAAAATTCCCAGAGTCTCTTTTTGGACTGAGAGTAGTCCTGGCTTTCCCAGCGGAAATGCTCCCCAAAAGTATGCAGGGTTTCACCGAAAGAAAAATCTTCTGGAGGGAAACCAGAGGGAATGGAATCCTCTGCATTAGAATCCTCATAGGTAGATAAGGGTATGTCCTGGTAGTCAGAAGGAACAGAGATACTAGATTCCTGATCAAAAGAATCAGAAGGAAAATAAGCTCTAGGTCTCTGAGGGGGAAGGCTGGCTTCCCCTAATTAAGGTAACAAGGTCTAAAGCCATTCTAATAATTTGTTTGAGACCTGTGGGCCTGAGAATGCACGTTGGTCATTGGTTTCCTAGGCGTAGTGTGAACTTTAGGCCTGGGAAATACAGTATTTTTGGCTTGAAACGAAGTATTCTCTAATATGAGAAATGGTAGGCCTGAATACACCCTCAGAAGACGTTGCCTGCACAGCGGCTCTGGATCCATCCAAGGTAGAGACATCCACAGGTTCCATAGTCAAAGAAGCATCTCGCGACATACCTGACTTCGAATGGGCCTCAGTAGAGGCCTGTGAATCTATAGAAGTGGGCATCAGAGGCTGCGAAAGCACCTCACTGGAGTACCGTCAGACTGGCGACTAGATTAAACAGTAGCGTCGTCGGTAGTTCTGGACCTATGCAGTCTGTCTTTGTCTTTATACTTACATTTTTTCAGAAGATTGGTAGTCGGATGGCTTACCAACGCCATTTCAGAGTACGGACATGAAAAGTGAAAGTATTTAGCTACAACAATTTCCCCGACGACAGATAGCTCGGGCATTGAACAAAGCACAAATCAGACAGCGAGGGATGTCGTGGTCTGGGCCTAAACAGGTGACACAGTAAGAATGAAAATCTCTAGGAGGTATTTGCTTTCCACAGGCAAGACAATTTTTTTTTTTTTTTTTTTGACATCTGTTAGAGCAAGAAAAAGGATCCCAAACATGGTACTTATCTTTTAGAAGACTTCAGGTCTGAAACTGTAATACGAAAATTTCATGAGTTGGCCAACAAGCACTTGCGAAATGCTTCTGCATCAGGCACTGCATAGCAAGAAAGACTGATGTAATGGCGTCGGCTGCATGTTTTATACCCCTGACGTCATGGAAGAAGAGACAGCATCCAACGCAGAAATCCCAAGACTCTGGTATTCAGGCGAGCTGAGGGCTACCTGCAGGCAGATGACCCAAATGTGATGACTGCAACAGTGAAACAAGAAGAACATTAACTGCATCAGAGGAACAGATGGCACAGGATGAAATTGGAGAATGTGCCACAGGAAGATGTAATACAACTTTCTATAGAATGTCCGCAGAAAATGGAAAATAAAAAATGTGCCTTCAGTTTAGAAGAAGCAGAGCTAAGAAAAAAAAGAGTTGCTTGACATAAGAGGGACAAACATATTAAGATCAAAAAAAGACTGCAGAAGGTCAATAAAACCCAAAAAGTTAGAAGTCTGATAACGCAAATGAACACAGTAATTAGGACTGTCCATAGAGATTCATGTGATAACAGAAGTAAACGGGATATATTACTGTGCAGCTAAATTAATAACTGAAAGTTCTACCACAAGAACACAGGGCAGTGAAAAAGAGAGAAAGGGGAGAAACTGAATACCATCATGGAAGTAACGAACAGAGATAACTATAAAGCAACTAGAACAATGTGTCAATATTAAAAATACTCAAAGATGGACGTGGCTGCGCAGTATTAGAATAGATCATGCTCTATCATGCACTATCGCAAATAAATAAAATCTCAGCACAGGCGGAAAAACCTACAAGATACACAGACAAAGGAAAAGTACAAAATAAGCAATTTACTGATGACCCAAAAACATTTTATAGAGAATTGGGAAAGATGATAAAAGGAATTGAAAGACCACCAAAAAAAAAGTAAGATAAATTTTGGAGTAATATCTATTAAGATCCTGTGAACAAAGATGCTAATTGGATAGAAGTAAAACAAAGAAGTAATTTAAAGGTACAGGATATGAAAAGGGATGAAGTAACAACCACCAGATTGAAACTAAGTTAAGTAAAGCCTCTATGTGGAAAACCCCAGGCCCAGATGCAGTACCTAACTTCTGGTTAAAAGTATTAACATCTTTGCATGAAGGTGTAGCCATGAGTAAGAATTATTTATATGTGCACCCCAAACAAACACCAACCTGCCTAACAGGAAAAACAATGCTCCTACTTAAGAGTGAATCTGCAAGCGACCCTCAAAATTGTAGGCCAATAACTTGCCTTCAGATGACGTATAAACTATACATTGAAATTGATGCCGGCAAAGTTTATAGTCATTTGGAAGAAAACTCAAGTATGGCAACAAAACAAAAGGGCAATAAGAGAGTCATACGGAACAAGAGATCATTTGTTAAATAAAAAGTCATAGTGGAGAACTGTAAAAAAGGAGACTAACTTAAGCATGGCCTGGAATGACTACAAAAAAAGCATATGATAGCATCCCACATTCATGGATAAAAATATACAAGATACACCCTACACTGATCAATTACATTACAGTGATCATGAAACGGTGTCAGACCACTTTGGAATTAAGCCATGATAAAGGACAGTTTATTACTCCAGGGATAAAAGTCCAAATGAGGATATTCCAGGGCAATTCTCTGTCACAGTTACTATACTGCCTTGCCCTTGATCCATTAATGTCTACTTAATAGCTTAGGTCATGGGTATAATTTGGCTCCTAGAAAACAACAATGTGCAAAGACTTAACTTTTTGACTGTTTGAAACTGTATAGTTCAGAGGAGGAAATGAAAGCACTACTGCAAGTTGTCAAAACTTTTTCAAAGGATACAAGTCATTTGTTCATAACAAATGTGCAAAAGCAACCTTTAAAGCAGGAAAGCTGCAGCACCAAGAAAACATCAGTTTGGAACAAGAATGCGATAGAAAATAACTTGACCAAGAGGGAGTGTATAAATATTTGGGAACTGATGAAGGATCAACAATAAAACATGAACAAATGTGAATAAAACTTAGGAGTACTTCAGACGACTTAAATTAATCGTGAAAATAGTGTTGACATCTAGGAACAAAATCAAAGCTATAAACCAGTTTGCTCTTCCTGTCCTAACTTACAGTTTTGGAGTAACTGACTGGTTCCAAGACTTGCTGGAAAGGTTAGATACGACACAAGGAGGATGCTTCATACTCACCAAATGATTTATAAAAGAATCAGTGCATACCAAGATTATATATTCCACGTTCTGAAGGAGGGATGGGGCTTAGGCTACCAAAAGCATATCGGAATCAAGCAGGAATGGAAATCAAGCCAGACTTAGATAAAAAATCAAGCAGCAACTGTATGTGCCAAAAAACAAAATACAAGGTGGACCACCAGATGAGAAGGAAAGAAATGTGGAAAAAGAGTAAATATAGTTGCAAGTATAAAATACGTCTGGAAAAACCTCATGTTGATCAGGAACGAACGCAGGAGTGGTTAAGGAGAGGTGAATTTAAACCAAAAGATGAAAGGTTAATATTGGACGCCCAAAATAGTGGACTACATACATGTTGGTTTACAAAGTCCATTGAACATGTGGGAGAAAAAGACAAATGTAGGTTTTGTAAAACAGAAACGGAAACAAGTTGCACACCTTGTTGCTGGTCGCGACATACTAATGGCAGGAGGACTGTATACTGAAAGGCATAATAATGTGGCAAGAATGTTCACTGGAGATTGTGCAAACATAATGGTATTGAAGTGGCTGAAAAACCCTGGAAATAGGAGCCACAAAGCATCACAGAAAATGATGAATTTTACATCACATGGGATCACCAGTTACAAACAATTCAAAAGATAGATGCTAGAAAAACAGATAATGGTCCAGGAAAAGAAAAACAAAAGTAGCAGTGATCACTGAAATCGCCACACCCAGTGACTACAGTGGCCTGCGTACAGACAGACAGTCATAAAACATCAGGATTTGCAAGCAGAAATGAGAGCAATGTGAAGACACCCAGATAGTTGTAATAGTAGTAGGTGCAATGGGTCTTAAAAAAAAAATCTACAATCCTATTAAAATACGCTACCAATACATGTCACTTGTACAAATTGCAGGAGTCATTACTACGGACATTGCAGGTGCTGCAAAGAGCACTTTTGGCTGATATCAACAAGTAAAAAGTGAAACAAAACTAATTTCATGAACTTAAAAACTGTACTTTGACTTAGGAATGGGGACCATTCCTGTCATTTTATTTTATTTTTATTTATTTTATTTTACAATTGTTAACCGGGCTAGTCCAACTGGATGAATATCCATTTTCAGTAGAGGCCCGGGGAGATGAGCTCCAATTGTACAATTTGTCAATACTACCTTAAACATATAAGCATAATAATGACAAAAATATGAGGAATCTATGCACATTTTTAACATTATTCCAACCTTGATAGGAAGAAAGGAAGAAAAAAGATAGAGAAAAAAAGATTAACTAGGAGTTATAATATTATAAACAAAAAAGAACCTTGTTCGTATATTGAGAGGAAAAAATAGCAGCAAAAATTGACTTTTAAGAAATCTAATTTTCTAATAAATTCGAAGGACTATATTTATTAAGGATTTCACCAACATAGAAGTCTGATGGTGAAAAATAAAAGGAGAGTTTAACATAATTGCCTGAGGCAGAAGTTAGTCAGGATTACAACTAGGGCAAAGCCAGTGTTTTTTCAGGTATATTTTAAGTTTTGGTTTGAAGTTAGAGAGGAAATAGAGGTAGATCAGGAGGAAGAAGGTTCCATTTTTTCCCCAACTACATTAGAGAAGAGAGCATCACCTGCCCTGTTGTTGGATTTGCTGGTGCAGATGAGTAATTTATTTGAGGAGCGCAGGGAGTTTAGACTCAGGTAGGGAGTAATACGGGTAGATAGAATTGGGGTCTTCCTTGGCTGGTAAAGTATTTTGTGGGCCAATGTAATTTGATTAAACCCAAGTAGATTTTGAAATTCAAGCCAGCCTAGTTGAGATAGATTCTGGCAATGGTGCGTTCTAAACGGTCGTCCAGTGGCAAATCTAGCAATGTTATTGTAAGATTTAACCAGTTTAGATAGACTACTTTTTGAAAGGGGAGTATAGATAGTATAAGCGTATAGAAGTGAGGAGATAAGGTGGGAGTGGGTAATACTTTTTAGCTAAAGGAGTGAGGAATGGCTTAATTCTGTACAGGGCACCCATTTTTTTGTTGATTATATTTACAGTATTCTTAATATGCTCATTGAAAGTAAGGTGGTTGTCAATAGTAACCCCTAATAGTTTTGTTGTTAAGTCAGGTTGTACGTTTCATGACACTGACACTGAGAACTTAAATGAAGAAGGTAGAGTTGCTAGTACATGTACCTTGAAATTAGCCAGTGTGTTTAACCCTCCATTACACTCAACTTTACAATTGTTTGAGAACATATGTGAAATAGATTTCAGATTTCTAGCTACTAACAGCAATGATAGAACTAGTCTTAAATATTCTAACATTACTAAAGAACAGATGCTACTATTAGATGAGATAAGTCGGTTGCCTGTACGGGTATTAAAACCTGATAAGGGTGGTGGGTTAGTGATATTTGATAATACAACATATAACGAGAAGATGACCATGTTACTTGAGACTGATGCTTATATAAAATCTTCAAAGAATGAAGTCAATGGCAGCACCCAGAGAATTAGGGGATATTTTAGGGATCTGTTCCTGACGGGAAAAATTGATATGAACTTGTACAACTATATTGACATCAATTGTTCAAAAATACCTGTCATGTTCGGAATCCCTAAAATTCATAAGAGCATCAATAATCCCCCTATGAGGGCGTTGATTGACGGTAGGTCGTCCATCACGTATCCTTGCTCGAAGCTCATTACAAATATACTGGATAAATACATTAAAGGGATTCCTAGTATATGTAAGGATTCGTGGTCGTTCCTTGATAGTATAAATTGTATCCCTTATAACAGTGGTAATAACTTTTTAACCATAGATGTCATAGACCTATACACTTCTATACCGCATCAAGAAGCAGTGGAGTGGATTGGGTCTATGCTCCAGGGTTTTGGGGCTTCTAAATTGGAAGTAGATTTGGCCACAGAGTTACTGGAAATTGTTTTGACCAGTAATTATTTTACCTTTAATGGTGATTTTTTCTTACAGAAACGGGGTGTGGCGATGGGCTCCCCTTGTGGGGCTGGAGTAGCAAACTATGTTATGGGATATTGGGAAGCTAACATCTTAAAGAGGGTCCCTGGTCTTATGGAACCTGTCATATTTTATACCCGGTTCCTGGACGATATGTTTATATTGTTCAGGGGCTCGGAAGTAGAAGCTGCAACTTTTGTGGAAACTATCAATTCAACAACTGAATTTTTAAAATTTACATTTAAATTTTCAACTAGTGAGATAGACTACCTCGATGTCAAACTAGTAAAGGACACTATGGATCAGGCACTGACGTCAACTGTATTTAGAAAATCTACATACTGCAACTCATTCCTGCACTTCACCAGCTTCCACCCGTACAAGCAGAAAAGGTCCATCGTGAAAGGACAGCTGGTGAGGGCAGGAAGAATGTGCAGTACGTTGGTGGACTTTACTAAGGAATGTTCCTTACTAAGAGAGATGTTCATTAATCGAGGTTACCCAGATAAAATGCTACTAGAACTTATAGGGGAAGTTGCTTTTAAAAGGAATAATGGTTTTTACAAACCTTTACTACTCCAACAAAATGTTGTACATATTGACCCTAGTACCAACATTGGTTCAGAAGTGTTTCCTCTTAGGAATGAGGTGAGTGCCACAATAACACCAAGAGGTGAAGAATGTGATTTTTCCTTGAGTTTTATTACTACTTTTAGTAATAATTCTAAAGGTATTTTGGAAATTATAAGGAAGAATTGGCACCTTATTTCTTCCAATGCACTGCTGGTTGAAAAACTAGGTAGTGAGCCCAGATTTATCTTTAGAAGATCAAACAATCTCAAGGAACTATTACAAAGGGACGTACCCCCAAGGTACATTTCATAAAAGGAGAGGTATGTTTAGATGCGGTTTCTGCAAATTTTGTAACAAGGTTCGTACTGGTGAGTCATTTCAGGTCAGGGACAAAAAGTATG
>NC_056747.1:139546425-139553925 GCF_019279795.1 Protopterus annectens
CAAAAATATATTTTTTATCTTTGCTACTGATAGAATTCTCTTCCCCCCCCCAAACATCTTTACTGAATTGCTACATGTGAATGTCTATCAGCTTTGTTAATCATCTTTAAAAAAAAAAAAAAAAAAAAAAAAAGACAGCATGCACAACTGATTCAGTAACATATTTTAATTAAAAGATCTTTATATACAATAAGGAAAAAAAAAACAGGAACCCCTCTTCCAAACTTTCTCAAGTATTCTGCAGCTAAGATGTAATTTCTAAATATTTTATTTTTGAACTGAAGTAGTAAGTAGTTTTTTTTAAATTAATTATATTCAGATGTTATAAAAACAACCCCACTACCTTCCCCTTGAGACTTTTTCCCACCATGACCACCAACGCAAGACAAAACATTATCCTGAAATACAGATCAGCCAAGTTTACAGTGGTGCATTTATTACAGAAAGGGTTCAGATTTAAAGAAAACATGCAAAATACAACTGACCATTAAGAATTAAAACATATATAACTAAGGTCCTCACATGGCTATATACAAAGTTGTGGTATGCAGGCCACAGGGATTGCCAGGTCTGAATTTACAGTTTAAGCCACAGTTTTGGTCTGGTGATTACCGTGGAGAGGAAAGATGATATAGTTATTCTATCATTATGTATGTCTGGCACTGCTTCTGACAGTACGCTATTCAGTCAGAACCGCGACTTAGCAAGTTTAACTATAATGTATCAAATTGTTTAACATGTATCCAACTCTAAATAGTGAACTACTGATGGAGGGCAGGTGAAAAAAGCAAGCACTGCTGCAGAGAATGATGCAGGTACACTAATGTATACCAATAAAATAATCCTTAATGAGTGAACACTAACTTCCGTTTTTGGTAATCACAGTTTCATGGCAGCTAGTGCTACTGCAGTTCATGACGTGTACATCTGGATAAGCACCAGGAAGTCACCATTTAAACAAGGTCTTCTACCCCAGGACACTCACCATCTGCAGGCTACTACAACAGTAAGCAGTACATTCAAGGCCCCCCCTCCAGTGATGTTCTTCAATAGGACACAGTGGCACTTCTGGTCCTACAGCTAACATCATAAAACATTTGAAAGCTGTTCTACATGGAAAATGAAAGCCAGGTGGAATGTGGTGTTTCTGAACTTCTCTCTCAGCAGTAGATACCCTCTCTTCATCGCTTGGAATGGCTGTGCCTTCAGTCTTGCCACAAACCTTACAGTCCAATATTTGAAAGATTAGGAAAGGTGCTGAATCTATAGCATTCATCTTTTCTCCATCACATTACACATGTGAATATCTATGAACCAAACAGTCTGCAAAGCAAAAAAAAAGAGTAAAGTAATGAGTGCAGTACACTTACCACACAAAAGGAAGATATAAAAGAGTTGCAACTGCCTACTTCATGTGATTAATGTGAAGGTGTTTAAAAAATATTCCTTAGTACAAGTTATTTAGTAGTATAACTGGCAAATGACACACACCAGATTACTTTTTAAAAGCAGTCTTAATGTCATAAACTGTTATTACAGCATTCAGTTTTTTGCACTTATTACTCATGCCACTTAGTTCTCCCACTTCAGTCAGTATCTAATGTGAAATGCAACAATGACCATACTAACCAATGCAACTGCACAACTTATGCTTCATCCAATCCAGCATGAAATCAACGTAAGTACACACCCCCAAAACTCGTACTAATGAAAATCGATACCTTGGTCCTGAGGCAGATGGGGATGTTACTGCTTTACTGCCCTCTACACAGTGTGTACTGGCATCAGGTTCACCAGGTAAATCAAAAAGCTGAAGCACCTATACCAAACCAAGCTAAACCACTTTAAAAGCAGGAAGGCAACTTGTACTCCCATGCCAGCACTTAATGGTCATAGATGGACTTGGGTCATGCTTAACGTAGCTCAGTAAAAAGCAAATCTGCAGTTTTCCTATAGTAAGACTAGTTTAAGTGTTTATTTTTTTTTTTATTTTCCACAAATAAGGAAGTGAAGTCAGTCCTCTACCTTAATGCTGGTTACAGCCATCTCCTCACGTCTATTGCATTTTTCTCAACTTTGAGATATTTTGTGGCATTCATATTTTTTATTAGGAAAATAGAATTTTTTGTAATTTTAAAAAGTATATTATGCTTAATGTAATTCTTATTTTTACTTATACATTGGAATTTATTTCCTTTTCTGAAAATTTGTTAGTACATACTTCTCTGGCTGCACAGTTTGAGGTTTTGCATACTGGGGGGAGGTGGTGTACCAGTTGTTTTGGGGGAAAGCATGTACACTTATTATATTTCGTGAAGCCCATGGGCTTATCAGCCTTTACACACACCCCCTGACCCCCCCACACACACCTGACCCCCCCACACACACTCACACACACCTGACCCCCCCCCACACACACACACCTGACCCCCCCACACACACACACACACACCTGACCCCCACACACACACCTGACCCCCACACACACACACACCTGACCCCCACACACACACACCTACCCCCCCATACACACACACACCTGCCCCCACACACACACCTGCCCACACACACACCTACCCCCCCCACACACACACCTGAGCCCCCACACACACACCTGACTCGACCCCCACACACAAACTTGACCCCCACACACAGACCTGACCCCCACACAAACACACAGACCGAACCCCCCACACACACACAGAAACACACAGACTGGACCCCCACACACACAGACCTGACCCCCCCCCCCACACACACAGAAAAAAACATGAGAAGGGGAAAAACAAGGAAACCTCCCCTTTTATTTATTTATTTTTTTTAGAGAAAGGAATGCAGGAAGGGAAAGGCTATCAAATATAGTAGTGAAATTACAACCAAGGGTACAAGGGAGTTGAGGGAAAGTAAGCTAATAAAAAACGGTTACTGAATACGAAGTAAGAAAGGAAATCCAACAGCTGCAGGCAAGGTACTTTAACGTAAGACAGTTCATTATCAAAACTCCATACGTTTTCGTCACCCTTGTAGGATAACTTCTTCAGAAAATACAAACTAACTACAAAGTAACAGTTTTTTTTAAAAAAAACGTGCCGTATTTATTTATTTATAAATATGTATGTATTTATTTTTTTCAGGCATTTATTTAAAATATCCAGCGATTACCAGACAGCAAAAATGGGGTATGAGCTGACAAATACCTTAAAGGCTGGAGAGACTTGCAATTTGATTTTCAAAGATGCCAAATGCATTTATTGCCACTCATTTTAGAAATTTCACAAGTTCTCCCACTACTATCCCCCCTCCAGGGTCTTTTATAAAAATCAAATTACTGACTTAATATGGGCAATAAATACATAAACCCCTGAAAGACAGTTCTTCCAAATGAATTGCTGCAATAACTTTGAAACAATTTCACCGGCTGAATAATAAAGGTACATGATGCATACTGGAAGGATATTTTAGTGCTGGAGTGCCAGAGCGTACAGAGTTTCAATTCGGACAGTTAAGAGAAAATTTAAATATGTGAGACCTCTTGGGTACTGAACATTTAAGGTCAACATCAAACTATGATTTAATCTGAATTAAAACTTTGGAAAGATAAAACCCTCCCAATTAATATGTACAGGATATAGAAAGCTGTGGACAGATGGTGGACCTCTTGGCTTGGAAGTGCTGATTCCCTAATATTTTGAGAACAGTTGGTTGACAATTGAGAAGTAAGGAGCTGAAAAGCATTAAAAAGGAGTTTAAGTTGAGGGACAGAGCTCTATTAAAATATCACAAAATGGTCCAGTAAGTTACAAAATTAAAATCTTGTGATGCACAAGTTGGACTGTCCCCAACTAATTAAATGGGTTTATGAGGCAAGACAGGAAGCTGCGATGGAGAAAAAAAATTAACGGAATATACCAAATGCTAGTTAAAATACATTTAAATGGAAAAGAATATTTGAGAAAGGCTTGGGTGGGAGATTTGGGTACTTAAGTGTAGTGAATGAAGTCAAGTATTGTATCACAGATATGCCTACAGTTTTCAAAGATGTAGGCCTTTCGCCAAGCACCATAACAATATCAGCACACACTTACTATATCCCAGCAAGATTATTCTGGATACACCCACCTCAAACCCTGAATGTTGCTGGTCCGATGAAGCAATTTTTGGGGACTGGAGGTACATCTTTGCAGAGCGTAGGGCACTTTCACACTTTAGGAAGAAAATTTAAAAAATGATTAAACTCCTAAACAGAATAAAGGTAGGAACCCTTTTACTACTGAGCTAGTAAAGAATGAGCAGGATTTGCTGAACATTCTGCTGTTTCTCACACTAAAACAATAAGGTGGAAAAGTCAGACCCTGTTCTCATTAAGTAATATAATCTTATTAATGTAGGAACTGCTCAAGCAAGAATTGTAGGAGAGTGAGCTAGTAAACACAGACAGACTGATGTACAACTGGGGATCCTGGATCCATTACACAGGCCTACAAATATGAAGAGGAAGAATACAGTAAACACCAAATAATACACGTCGTCCAGGTTATTCTAACAGACTTTGCTGTACATTCCATAGAGAATACCATTCCCTACAAATTAGACTGATTAGCCAAGTTCTTTTTTTCCTCAGTAAATGGTTTGGTAATAACAAGATAAAACTAAACAAAAAAACCCCAAAAAATGTCAGCACAAGACGACCCAAAATGCAGTGCGTGTATATGCATGTACAGAACAGCTGTACATGAAAAGTACTATAAAAAGTGTTTACTTTTGGTGTTACATAAATTCTACATAAAATGCATTCACTACTGAGATATTAAGACTATTATTTTGACTGCTGGGTAACGGGTACACATTACATATCTGACCCAAGTATGGTTCATTAAAAAATGATACTTACACAATCATGCAAAACATCATGAATACGTTCCATAATGCAATGAAAATTCGAAAATAACGGAGGCTCAGTAAGAATTCTCTGATGTTGTCTCCTAAAAATATAAAGAAATCTTTGTCACTAAAAAAAATTGTTAGCTTTGAAGCATTTTGTTTTCTTTACATAATTTTCTTTCACATTTCACTCAAACACTGAAACAGTTGTCAAAAACAGTTCAATCAAACGTACATAAAGAGCACAGGTTTCCTGCTTGCCCATAACCATAGCTGTTCGAATTTCTTCACTGCAGCAGTAACCTATGGGTAGTGTCCTGCTAAGGACACAGCTCCACGACAGCTTCACAAAGCAATAACTCCCTTTCCTCTTACTCTTATCTTCTGATATACTTCCTTCCAGAAAGGATACAGCTTATCGGCTACCAGAGTGTGGTGAATCTTCCGATTTTACTGCCCTGAGAAACGAAGGTTGATCCTAAGCCAGCAAAACTAGCAATCACCATAAAAATCACCCAAACAGCAACCATCACCATAATAAAATGTGTTGTGGTCCCATCTCAACTATTTACAGATGGTGTGGGTGGGTGCAACCACTGCAGCAGTGAAGACATTCAAAATATCTACTGTTCTGGTTAAGCACGACTTGCACAACTATACTATGTCCTTTATTCTCTCTGCTGTAGTAGCCTATGGGTAGAATCCAAAAGATAACCCTACCTGGGAAGAGGAAGAGGAAGACTAAGGATACAGGGGCCTCTGGAGAATGGCCCTAGCAAAGCCTGTCCTGGACCTAGAGAAGGAATCCAGCTTGTAATGCTTTGTGAAGGTATTAACTGAGGATCAAGTTGCTGCCTCTAGAATACTTGGAGTCCACCTTCCTCCAGTATGCTATCAAATGGGACAGGCAGGGTCCTGGAAGAATGCATCTTAATTTTGCTTGGAATACTTTAAAAAAAAAAAAAAAAAAAAAAAAAAAAAACGAACAGCAAAAGTCAACCATCTGGGCATAGTCTGTTTTCACAAGGGTTGGCCTTTCTTAGTCCTATCACAGGAAACAAATGGCTGCTTAGCCTTTGTAAAGGACTTTGTTCTGTGAAGGTAATAGCTGAGCTACCTGAGCACATCTGATGTATGTAGAATCTGTTCTCCCTTTTTTTGGCTCTGGGGAAGACAGTAGAATACTAACGGCATGATTCAAGACAGAGGAAAACTATAGGCATAAAATTAAGGATTAGGTCATAATGGAATCCCATCCCTGTGGAAAACCAAATAGGTTTCACCAGTTTACTTTCAAATGTTTCAAAGTTAGTTTACTGTCATTCAAATGGTCGGGGGTACAGGTGCAAAATTTGAAAATCCAGAGGTGAAATTACACTTCCTCTGGAACGTCAAGACGCAGCTTGCGTTTGTGGTTTTGAGCATCACTGTTTACAATTGGATCAAACTAGAGTGGGGATCAGGGAAATTACTCTTTCCTCACTGTAGTATGATCGAGGAATTGGAATATATAACTTATATAATTAACAAGGGGTGTGGGGAGTGCAGGCCCCTCTGCAAAACATGTTTAGGACATCTCTGGATGTCAAGGCAAGTTGGGTAATAATGTCGACTTCAACAATGACAGTACTTTGTTCTTTATGTGAGGAAATACTGCTGTGACTTTGGTTCGAGTAAGTCATTACATGAACAGATTTCCAGAATTTTGACAGTAAACTGGTTTCACCCACCATGACAAATTACAATTCAGTTACTCACCTTGCAGACAAAGCAACAAGTAAAACAGTTTTTCAAGTATGAACTACAAGTCATCCTGAATGACAAGTTCAAAGGGAGTGAAGGTCAGTTTTTCTAGAACAAAAAGGAGATCCCAATGAGAAAAATTTACTTGTGAGGGGGTCTCATGTGCTACACTCCTTCCAGAAATGGTTTGACCACAAACATGGAAGAAACCGGGGGGGGGGGTCCATAGGCAGACAAGCTAAGATGACTGCACAATGCACCTTGGTGGAAGCATACAGCAAGCCTTAAGTAGCTCTCACAAATACTTGAGAAACAGAGGTGCTACTTCCCTTTTGGGACCCCTGTGACTGGCAAGGCATGAATGAGAAAATCTCTTCCATTTGCCAACAAGACTTTCTAGTAGCAGGTTTTCTTGCCTCCTTCAGTATCAGCAGTGTAGCCTTGTGAAAAAGGTGCCCAAAAAGCAATAAAATTGAATCATCCAGGCCTTATTGTTCTACTTGATTGATGTTGGAATTTATTAAAACATCCCTGGTGCTGTGCAACTAGATCCAGTCTGCGAGGAAGGTAATTGCCCTTGGCTAATTCTATAAAAAGGAAGAACCAATTTTGCCTAGTCCAAAACGGAATCGCAATGATTTTTGGCGATTCTTTCAAAATCAGCAGAAATAGCTTGGAAATCATTGGAAAGGGTGGAAAAGCATACAAGAACTCTCCTGACCAAGGGAATAACAGAGCATCTGTTCTTCATGCTTGGGTGCAAGAATATCTTTAACAGAATTTCTCTAGTTGCCTTTTTTATGAGGTGAAGAGATATGCCCTACATCCATGTTAAATCCTGGAACATGCCTGTAGAGAGTTTTCTACTCACGATTG
>NC_056747.1:139558925-139586168 GCF_019279795.1 Protopterus annectens
GGAAGTGGAGAAACCAAGTGCTCAATTTGAGAGCTCAAAGGTTTGGATGTTTCATCCCTGACAGATGGGAAAGGAGACCCTGACTTGGTTCCAGAATCCACGGAGGACATTTCAGATAAGACCATAGGAAGGGGAATCGCACTTGAAGCCAGAAGGGGCAATAAGGATGACAGAGTTCTTCAACCTGCTTGCTTTCTGGAGTGAAAGATTTGTAACAGACACTCAGATTTGATTTACACACACAGGATATCTGTGGGCCAGTTGGGGACTACTGCATTCCCCAGGGACTCCACTGGAAGGGGAATCAAAGCTAAGAACTTGCTGCATTTGTTGTTGAGGGAGAGGCAGCTTTGGTTAACCATGGTGTGACCCAAGTGCTTAAGATCATGTTCACCACTGACTGAGGAACCACTCGAGTGGAACCAGGAGCAATCTGCTGAGCCTGTCTGCCAGATCTTTGGCTTTCCCTGGGATATACATTGCAACTAGAAGAGGTCTGAAGACATCTCCCATTTCCACACCTTCATGGCCTCCCTGCACAAGAGGCAAGAATGAGTTCCTCAAGGTTTGCTGACATACCATACAACAGACATATTTGTTGGTGTGTACTGCAATAGTCACCAAGGGGATAAAGTCCTGAAAGGCTTGCAATGTTAGGAGGACTGCTCATCTCTAGAAAACCGATATGCAACCTGGTCTCAGTAGGGGACCATGTACCTTGGACCATTTTCCCATTGTAATGCACCCCCCACCCTAAATGAGAAACGTCTGTGGCCATAGGGAGGCTGTTCAAGAACGGTCTTGCCTAGAATGACACTGTGTCCACCAACTGAGGTTATGCCTGGAAATGTGAGTCTTACTAACACGAAGGGACAATAGCCGAGACAAGATGGACCATTGTGTTGCCAACAGCCACTGGAGAACCCACATGAAAAATCTGGCTAGAGGGAAAACAGAATGGCTGCAGACATGGACCTTAGGGTCTGCAGGATCAATCGAATCATGGGGGTCTGTTGGGTTAACCGCTCCTGTATCCGACTACTCAAAAGCTGTTTTATATTGTAATTTACTGTTAGTACATTTTGTACTGTTATACTGTTGAGCTTTTCTCCCTGGGCCTCCACTGAAAATGGGTTATCTTGGCCCAGTGGACTTTCCCAGTAAATTAAAATACCAATAAATGGTTATTCTGCAAGAAGGAAAAGATGCTACCCCTTGTGTTGAGCTGTGTACCCATGTATTCCAGGTTCTGTACCAGAGTCTGGTTGAATTTGCTCATGTTTATGGTGATGTCCAGGGAGTGAGATAATTGGATTAAAGTAGTCCCTGGATTGGATTAGCTGATGCCTCGTGCATCCTTGGTTAAACACTCAAATGGGGAAGTCCACATGCCTCCTTTTACACGTCTTCTTTAGAGGGACTTCCCTCAGCTGGGTACTCTGGGGAGGTGTCGGAAAAAGGGGATCCCTCCTGAACAGGGAATTCTTGCAGGCCATTTGGAACAGACTAGTGGCAGGACGGGAGGGAGCAAGGCCTGGATCAGATGAGGGCACAGGGGCAGACTGGGGAACATGTGCCTTGGGAGAAAACCCTCTCCACAATCTGAAAGGCTAAAGTACCAGAAGAAGCCCTTTCCATCTCCCCCAAAGCAGAAACTACCAAGGAAAAATAGGCAGGACTCAGGCCAGATCCACGGCCTCTGGAAGGGATCAGACTCACACTATCGAGTGCAAAGATGGCCAAGGGAAGGGATGGCTCTGAAAAAGATGGAGCTGAACCCAGTCCCCCAGACCCAGCACCGACACCATGGCTCTAAGATTTGCTCGGCTCTGAATGATCAGGACTATTCAAGGGCATCCTCTGCGTCAAGAAGGAAGCTTCCTCTGGGACAAGCCATAGGCTCATGATAGGCCCAAATCCTTAAGACCTGTAAACAGTCTCTAAGAAGGAGTCTTGACGGGATGGCCTGGGTAGCTCACTGATCTGACAGGGGATGGAGCAGACACTACCCCCATCTGGATCTGGGCCTTGAGAAATATCATCCTATCCATATCCACCTTGGACTAGCTTCTAAGAAAAACGGAGGGAAGACTTGAAAATCCACCTAAAGCTGAAAGCCAGCAAGAACTAGGATAGCTTTTTAACCCCAACTTGAGATTATGAGATCTGTGTCTGGTTCACTGAAGTGGTAAACGAGATCCGAGGTATTTAGAGTCATAGGTAGGTACTAGGCTATTGGCGCTAGGACCCATATAAGCCTAGCCAAAACGGTACCCTGGCTTTTGCCACCCAAGAAAAAATATTTTTCTGTGCCCCCTGTCAAGCAGAGCCACAGAAGTGATCCTCGGGGTGAATTTCCCATCTCCCATCCAATCATAGAGAGTTTTCTTGAGTGCTAATGAGGAGCTTTGTCTGATATAGATAGGTAGTTTGTTCCAGAGTATGGGAAGTCTCTGGGACAGGACTCTATCCCTCCAGCATGTTCTGCTTATTGTGGTGACAAGGTTTAGGTCCCTAGAGTGTGTAGCTTGGAGGGATTGGGATTTCTTTAAGTGGAGCATGTCCAACAGCTCTGGGTTTGACATAGCTTTGTATGTTAGGCAGAGATCGCCTCCGAGTAGGTGATATGAGACTGAGTAAAGCTGGAGTTTGAGATGGTCTGTGGAGGGCATCTGAGGCCGGTAATCCTCTGTGAGGTACTTCTGCAGCCTTTCTAGTTGTTATACAGGTCTTGTGAGGTACATACCAAAAGGGGCATTGTACTCTATAATGGGTCTAATGTCTAAGAATACAGCATCCATGGACTAGAAGACATCCCAGGCTGTGTACTACATGAACTACAAAATGAACTGGCACCTCATTTAAGTGTTATGTTTAATCATAGCCTCACCTCAGGCTTTGTGCCCACTGAGTGGCACACAGCTACAGTTATCCCGCTCCACAAGGGAGGATCCGCCTTGGATCCCGGGAACTGTCTGACAAGCCTGATCTGCATGGGCATGGAACGCATTATCATGGAACTTATAAACAAAGACATTGGCAACATTCAAACACTGGACTCCACCAGTTTGTGAAGAGTTGATCTTGTCTCCTGAATCTGATTGACTTCTTCGAATCAGTCTCCAGAGCTGTGGACGAGGGTAAGGTGGTCCACACAGCTTATCTGGACCTCACCAAGGCCTTTGACACCATCCCCCACTCTGGAATCAGATAAATTTACTTAGCTGGGCATAAATCCCTACGTCACTCGATGGGTTGCCAACTGGCTTACTGACAGAACCCAGACTGTAAAAGTAGCAGACTCCAAATCCAGCGCCAGACAAGTGGAGTACCTCAGGGTTCAGTCCTGGGACCACTCTTGTGTGGCATCTACTTCTCTGAAGTACAGGCCAACAGTAAGGGACTCTGGTTAAAGTTTGCAGAGGACTGCAAACTGGGAGCCATTACTGAATCCCCAAATGATGTGAATATTCTACAAAAAGGCCTTAGAGAAACAGATGCCTGGTGCCAGAGCCAAGAAATGTATAGTTATCCCCTTTGGAAAAAACATGTACCCATTAATTACCACAAAGGTGGCAGGCCACTAAACATTGAAAGTGTGATGAGAGACTTAGGGACACAGGTGGACAGTGGTCTCACTTTCGATAACCACATCGCCACAACAATCAGGAAATCCTATGTGGCACACCTCATCACTAAGGGCTTTTCATCCAGAAAAAAGGAGGTCATTGTCCCACTGTACTCTTCCCTCATTAGATCCATTACAGAGTGTAATGCCCAGTTTGGTATGTACCTCACAAGACATCTGCAACAGCTGGAAAGGCCACAGAAATACCTCACTAAAAGATTCACAGGCCTAAAGCAGATGCCATATGCTGACCATCTAAAAAAAAACTCCAGCTATACTCTGTGGCATATAGTCTACTCAAAGGCGATCTCTGCTTAACATACAAGGCCATGTCACACCCACAGCTGTTGGACATGCTCCACTTAAAGAAATCCCAATCCCTCAGAGCCACACGCTCCAGGGATCTAAACCTTGTCATCACAATGAACAAAACATGCTGGAGGGATAGGTTCCTGACCCAGAGACTCCCCATACTCTGGAATAGACTGCCCATACATGTCAAGCAGAACTCCTCATTGGCCCTCTTCAAAAGGAACCTTGATGATTGGATGGGAGATAGAAAATTCACCCCGGGGATCATGTCAGTCGCCCTGCTAGACAGGGGCCCAGAGAAGTAAATAAATATTGTGGGAAGAAATATCCAGGGAATTGTTATGGCTACGCTTGCATAGCCGATAGCATAGTATCAACCTATGAACAATGAGCAGAGGGGAACAATGATCTCTTTTCCTAGATGAGAAACCTTTTGTGATAAGGTGTGCCATGTAGAAGGATTTCCTGATGATGTGGCGATGTGATTATCAAAGGAGAGACTCCTCCCCACCTGTGTCCCAAGGTCTCATCACACTTGGTTGGATGTGAGGCATTATGGGTAGGAGGGAGGAGCTTGAGAGTCAGATCCAAGTCTGTAAAATGCGGCCAGGCAAGATAAGAGGGTCAGATCTGAGACCTTATGAGGAGGAATGAAGACATTAGATCCTAACTTTGCCCATATGATTTGCAGTTACTCTTTTTATGACCCTCATTTCTAACATACTGTAACACTGGTGGAAAAAGGTCTGTCTGGTTTGGTGGATGTGATACAATTCCTTTGAAAGGAGTTGTCATCCACCCACTGCCAAATGAATCCTTCCTTAATTACCTTCAACACTCATCTGTCTGAAACTGACAATAGGCTAAGGGGTTGAAGGTTAGTCAGTATGACAGAGGTAGGGAAACTGGGGCAGAAGGTATGGGTAAGGTGATCAGATTCCTGGCATAGTCATTCATTAAATTGGAGCTTCACTTTTTTTTTTTTTTTTTTTTAAAAAGTTAATTATTTTATTTGGTTTGGAAGAATTATCCTCCTGCCATTTTCTTTTTCGGACCTGCTTGTTATTAAGCTGGGATTTCTGTAAGTTCAGCCCACTAAAGGGGTGAGAGGTGGCTTTGTTCAGCTACAACCAGGGTACACGAAATTCTCCACACATCAATTTAACCGTCAACTCACTGCTTCACGATCTGCGAGCCACAGGTCCAAATCCCAGGTCTTGGCTAACTGGAGAATTAAGAATTTCAGACTTCCAATCATCATGCCTCTTACACAACCAAAAAAAAAAAAAAATCTCAACGCCACAAAAGAAGCAAAAGCTCTAGACAGTGTCAGCACAGTTGTAAAATCGGACTCAAAAATGAACTTCCTTCTGGGGACAATGAAGCAGCAAATTCTTCCAAATTATAAGCACCTTTTAAGACAAACTTCCACATACAGCCTTGATAATTCAAGATTGTAATGGCTAACATAACGGAAGCAAACAGTCTGAACACTTGTTCTCCTCATCAGAAGGTAATGTGTTAGAGGAAGCACAACATTTCTTGTTGGCTGTTGCTGCTGGAATTATTGCAGCCAGGTCACCTGACAGATAAGAATAAAGACCTTTATAATCTGGAGAGACCCTATACTGCTCATCAGCTGTTTTTGGAACTTCATTCAATGATGCAGAGCCTTGCAGGTAGCTTTAAAAGTGTTTTTAAGAGCTGGAAAAAATGAGAGGAATAGTTGCAGGATTAGGAACCTTGACCTGTAACACTTCATCACATCTGCCTATTTCTGGGAAGTCTCTATTTGCTCAAGCTAAACAGTCTCAAAGGAAAAAAATACTGGTCTAGTATTAAACTCAGGGCTGTTACATAAAGTGTTAGAGTTCCAGAAAATGGATTCCAGAAGGGAATCACCACAGTCTCGGTCAGAATCTGCATCCTCTGAAAACAAACTGTTCTAGGGTAATACCGGCACAAAAACTATAAAACGGCAAACAGCCCTAATAATTGACTGACTGGAAAACACACAGAGCCAAACATATAACATCTGACTTGTGTATAGAAACAATGATCACATCTGCCCTGCAATTAAGATTGATCAGAGGACAGCCTACCGTCCCCTACAAGAGGTCTCTTTCCCTCAACACAACTCTTGTACCTAAAATGTACCATTTCTCCATACCTGTAACAGATTTTGCAACAGCCTTTGAGGACATGTCTAGCCTCTGGTCCACAGTGGCCATTACAACTTCACCAGAGGGAGTTGAGGCAATAGTTAACTGGTCTGTGAAACTGCCTTTGACCATGCCACAGTCATTAAATGTAGGCTGAGGTAATACATTTTAAGTACAAGCGAAGTGAAAGCAGCAGGACCAAGAATATTATCCATGCTGTAGGCAGACAAGAAAACGGATTGCTGATACAGTCATCAGTAACAACGGGAGAAGGTAAGTATTCACTAATAAGCACTATTCACATTTTCCTTCCACATATTAGTAAAACAAGCACTACACTAAAGTGTGTGTCGCCAAAGTTTTGGTCAGAAATTTCACAGAACATTTACTTTCAGAAATGAAAAAAAAATGGTTTCCAAGAATAGACTGCATTCCTTTGGAAGTTAGGAGGGAAGAAAGTAATAAAGATCTGGAAGGTTTTGTTTAAGAGTATTTTAAAAAGGAGGAGAAGCTCCAACATCCTGGGGGAAATCTGTGGTGGCTGTAATACCTAAAAATGGTAAAGACACATCAGATCCAGCTTCATAGGCCCACTTTGATTCTAAACCATGATTATAAAGTGTTTATGTCTATAATGGTCAAAAGAATGGCAAACGAGATCTCAAAAGTGATATGGATCAATGTAGTTTTGTGGAAGTGAGATAAAATTTGACAGCATTAATAAAACAATGATGATCCAGAGGGAAACAGAATGTAAGAAAATACCACTGTCAATGGTGGGTCTTGATGCAAAGAAAGCATTCAGAGTAAGCTGCGATTTTATGAGCAGGGCAATGGGAACATTTGCCTTCCCTGATAAAATTATAAAATTTGTTAGGAGGATATACGAAGGACAGGAGGTGAAAATTAAAGTGGGGTGGGGGTCCTCTCAGATACATTCTCTGAGCAGAGGAACCAAGCAGGGGTGTCCATTTCCCCTTTGTGTTGTGTTTAGAACAACTGGCAAAGAAAATAAGGGACTCAGAAATTCATGGATATAATTTGTATGGTAGTCGAGAAACATTGGCTTCATTTGCAGATACTATTGTACACCTGATAAAACCAGAACAAGATATTTCAGTACCGTGGAACATTTTGAGACAGTTTCAAGTCTTTTTGGGACACAAAATTAATAGAGATATGGCAAAGGCAATAGCTGTAGACTATGTACCACCACATGAATTGGGTCAGCCATGCCCATATTTATAGGTATGACAAAGGGGGATACTACCAGCCCAGCTATCTGGAACTTTGTAAATTATATGTCACATATGAATATCAACATGATTCCTTTAAGATGCTTGTGTTACACATCTATTACAATTGTATGTCATGTATACATCAATGTAGGTTTGTACAGACATGTTGAAAAAGGGTTTTGTGAAGTGCTTGAAATGTATCCATAGTGTGTCCTGCTGGACGAGAACAGAAATGTGCATATACCATTCTAACAGTTTAAATGTATATATTTCAACAGTGGAAACTGGAACACAGGAGGTTAACTTAAGAAAAATAGCTGAAATAAAATTTTATGGTAGCTAGAAAGACAATGTCTATAAGAGCTTTTTCTGTATTGTCTTCAAGGTGAAATTACTAGTTTTGAAATGTGATTGTTTCATCACTTCCAGCATCTGCCAAAGATCTGAGGTATATGTATTTAGGTATATGTATTTTCACAGGTAGATGCTAAATACTGCTAGATTACAGCTGTGGGGGGTTTCATCTGGGATAGAGTCAGATGACAAGAAATTATGCAATTCTGCAAGCTATCCCAGCAGTAATATCTGGGATATTAATCTGAGGTCTCAGGGAGAGACAGCATTCTGTAGTCTCTCTTTGGCCTGACAAGAACTAGAAGATCCATTCACCACATCTGCCTTGCACACAAGTTAAACTTGGGTATAGTAATTCTCAGATTCCATAGTTTAGATGTTTTTCTCGCTCTCTTTCTTTGAGATGGTCCTGCAATGCTGTTTAAAGTATTTCCTGAGGTTTTTTAACTCTGATGTTCTTTTATTAACTATATTTAAACCTTTCATTGTGGTTGATGTGTGTAGAGATATTTAAGTTCTGAGAGTACTTGCATATTTGCAGACACTGTGTAGGCCACTTCTAATGGCCTTGCTCAAACTATCATTTGTATTAATAGTAACATTATACAGCAAGATTGGACACCCTTTGTTAAGGGCCTTTAAGTAGCCGATAAGGAATTGGCTGGTGGTAGTGATAACTACCTTGTGGTCTGGACAAAAGGGGGCATAGCTAGTAAGCCTGTGCCAGCCTTTCCCAGGTGTGTTTGCACGTAGAAATCAAACCTCAAAAAGGGTGTCAGCTACTTGGGCAGGAACACAAAGCACTGGTTGGACACAGAGGATGCTGTAGGTCTTGGTTGACCACTCAGTTAAGATCTCAACTATATAGCTGTGCCAGTGGGGAGTCTTATTGGGGTTCTGGAGAAAGAGGGAGAAACCAGCCCCCAACTGACTGTGGTTTGTGCCTACCAATGTATGTCCCCCACTGGTTCCAGTGGTGAGGATAGAGGCTCCTTGATTACTGGTCTAGTGGTGGGGTGCCACAATAGGGATATGAAAAAAATGAAAAAAAATTAAGTATTTAGGAGTATGAATTAAAAATTATTCTGTTTTGGCAGTTAAGGATATTTGAGAAGAGACTAAAGATAATACAAAAACTGAGAAATTAGATATGGACATGAATAACAAGACACAAGCAGTGAAAAGGTTTTTAGTCCCTTTAGTTTTACACACAGGTCAGGAATATTTTTATCATTAAGAGAAGTGAACTGCAATTAGAGTTGAGAGAGGAAGAGGGCAAGAGGCAAGTGGGATGAACTGATCCTTCCAACAGAACAAGGTGATTTGGGATTACCTGATTTGAAGGTATTTTTCAGAGCTACACAGTTAAGGCTCCTATACATAGCACTAGCTGAAAGCTACAATTCACAGTGGAAAGTGGTGGTGATGAAATGGTGGTGGTGGGGGGGAATCTCAAGAAACAAGATCTGCATCTAAAACCCCAGTCTCTCCCCAAGGAAATTAATAACCATACAGAAGAGTATTATCCATGAAGTAACACGGAGAGTCTGCCAAAAGAGATGACAACAATTTTTATTCTACAGTCCTGCCCCTGGCTGCTGTCCATCCCTGGCTCCAGCGTTCGCTGTTTCCTACACTTGTGTTCCTGCCTATCATGCTCTAACCTCCTGAATGCACCCCATCGGAAGTCCATGCCAAGAACCCACAAACAAGGACATTTGAAATCAAAACCTAAAAACCCATCTGCTCCCTGCAATGAATTTTCAGAGAAAATATGTGCAGTAATTTAACCATTTTGCAATATTTGAAGGTAGTACATACTTTCTAGAAGGTCGCAGTGCGCTTCCCTGCCAGGTCAGTCAGCAGCCAAAACTTTCCCTTTTCTCGTCTATTAAATAACCCTACTCTCCCTCATATATTTTTACCCCTACTCTGTCTCACGATAGCTCCTTCCTTCCCCTAACCTGATATTCCCCTACAGGGGACTTTGTTGTATCAAACTGACTGCCCACTAGGTGGTGCTCCTCTACCATTTTGCTGTCTACTACCTTTCCCACTCTTCACCTTATCTCCCCCCTACATAAGTTCTAGACATCTCTTCTAATGCTCTCCCCCTCACTATTCTCCCTGGGATTACCTATCTACTTTTCCACTCTACAAATACCCATCACTATCCCTCATAAAGCCTCTGACCTTCTACTGTTATGCTTCTATATATCTACATACAACTCTACTTCACTGTCAGTCTTTTAACTTAATACACAGCACCGCAAACTTACCTTTCTGGCTCTCACACACTCTTCCTCCTATTTCTCCCTCCTTTGGCTCTTCCCGCTGCGTTTGCCCTGCGGGCTCACTCCACTCCCCTACCCTGCCCCCAAATCCCACCCACCCCCAGCACCTCTACTTTTATTCCTCACTTACCCCTCCCACCTATACCAATTAACTAATCATAGTCCTCTCCTTATTACCCCTCCCACTCTTACTCCTCCCACTCCACTTGACCTTCACTATACTTAGTCTCTTTCTCTTTCCCTGTAAATAATTACAACCCCATCTACTTCCTTAGCTCTCCACCTCAATTAGCCTGCTCACTTCCTCTACATCTCTCTCTGCAATCCCCCCTTTTCTAAACATGCCCTCCCAAATCCTTTATACCATCAGTGTCCCTTGCTCCCTTCTTGTACTACTAATTCCTCTTTATTTTGCTACTACTTACTCTTCCAAAACACCCCTTTGCCTACCTCATACTCAAACTATCCCTTGTACTCACCTGCAACTATTTCTACCTACCCACTTCCACATATCTTCCGCTCTTATTCCTCCTAACCTACTGTACCTATTCCATCCCAAACTCTTCTCCACCACAACAAATACTTTCATTCTTAAAACTACTGCTAGCCCCAAACAGCTTCCTACTTAAACCCAAAAGGCTAAAAGTTATTCCCTATAATGACCTAGCCTTATCTGGAGATATCCATCCCAACCCTGGCCCTTGCCTCATTACTAACAACTCCTTCCCCCCACCCACTACTTCTTCCACTGCACACACCCCTTTCCCCCCTCCCTCTTCTTCCTCTCAACACCCTTAAGTTCTTAACTATCAATGCCCAGAGCCTTAATAACAAAATACACCAAGTACAAGCTTGGATTTGCCACAACCAACCTGACATCTTAGCCATCTCTGAAACCTGGCTAAAACCCCATATTGCTGACTATGAAATCTTACCTCCTGGTTAACAAATCCACAGAAGTGACTGTTTACATAAAAAAGGTGGAGGCTCTGCACTAATCTACTCTAACCTTCTTTCATTAATCCCTCTACAAATCCCAACTCCACAATTCAAAAATTCTGAACAGCTAGTCTCCTACGACTAAGTAAACATAAAAATATCTGCATTCTCCCTACATCTCCCCAAGCGACAACATCTCTACCCTTGAAAATATTCTTTACTGGGCCTCAACTGAAATAAAATTCGAAACCTACATTCTAGGTGTTGTTAATAATGATTGGAATAAAATCAACTCACCTTCCCCCTCCCTATTCATTAACCTGTACAACTTCACCCAAGTAATCCACTCAACCACTCGTCCTAACAAAAACCACCCCCCAGGATCCATAGACTGGATCCTAGTCTCCCATCCAAACAAAATAATTCTCTGGCACTATCCCAGACACCTTTAGTGACCATCTCCCTGCTTTCATACATCGCTCAGCTAACTCCACCCAATACCAACACCATTACATCCACTCTCAATCTCAGCAACTTCAACCCCACACATTTCTCAAACACTTTTAAAACATATTAACTGGCAAATCCCAAATACTCTTCCCCTTGACAATGCTGTAGAACATTTTAACTATCTTCCTAAAACCTCTCAACTCCCAAGCCCCGCCAAGAAACAAACGAGTCAAAGCTAATTCTGCTCCTTGGCTATCCAAAGAAAAACAAATCATACATCATAGGGACAAATCCTGGAAGCTCTACCAGACAAATAAAATGTCTTCTACCTTGCTTCAATATACCAAACTCCACAACCAAGTAAAGAAATAATCACCTTGGACAAAAAAAAAAAAAAAAAAAAAAAAAAAAACTACTATAATAAACTTCAGTCCAACAATAACAAGAACCCAAAACAATTTTGGAAATCATTAATTCCCTACTCCATCCAGGGTCCAGGAATAATCCCTGCCCTGCCCTAGCATAACTGTCATGGAACTAAGCTCTCATCTTTACAGAATCCATAGCCAAGATAACCAAATCTTTTCCAAACAATAATCCATCCAACTCTTTTCTCTACACCTAACAACCCTCATAACGGTCCTCTTAATTTCCAGCTCAAACCTGTTTCAACTACTTTTATAAAAAGATTCCTATCCAAACTAAAGCCATGCTCTAATGCCCCTGACAACATACCCTTCCGCCTTCCTCAAATCTGCTGCTGAAGGTATTGCTATCCCTATCCGCATCCTAATTACCAGATCTTTAAGAGTCATATGTACCCATAATTTCGCATTCTGCCTTCATTCTACCTCCTCACAAAGAAGGCAAAAACACCAATATCTCCAACTTCCGCCCAAATGCCCTACTCTCGCCAATATCAAAAATTCTAGAAAAATATGTGTCCACCACCAACTTATGCCTTTCTTAACTCAGAACCACCTCATAACACCCACCCAACATGGCTTCCACCCTGGCCACAGCACCATTACTGCCTTACTTTCCTTCTTAGAAACAGTAAATCAAGCCAAGGATTCCAGATTACTAGTATCCGCAGTACTGCTAGATCTTTCTAAAGCTTTTGACACCATCTCCCACAAGCACCTTCTCTTTCATCTCACCAACCTTCAGCTCTCCCCTGATACTCTATCCTGGTTCTCCAGTTACCTATCAGACAGGATCTCAAGCTGTCAGATGGAAAAACTCTACCTCCTCCTCCTTGCCAACACCCACCGGTGTTCCCCAGGTATCCATCCTCGGACCCATGCTTTTCAACATCTTCGTAACCTCCACACCGTCATCCCTGACACTACAGTTAACCAATACGCTGATGACTCTACCTTAGTCTGTGCCTCCTCTAACCTCCCTGAACTACTGACTAAAACCCAAATAGCTTTTTCCACTACTGAGAACTGGATGTACCAAAACCATCTCTGTCTAAACACTAAAAATCTAAAATACTTATTTTCCCTCCCTCCAGGGCTTTCTCTTTCGACAAAAATGCTTTCAAAGTCCTAAGCCAAACCAACACTGCTACAGAAGTGGTCCCTTCTGCAAAACTCCTTGGCATTACCATAGACGAACACCTTAAAATTTGACATCCACATACAACAAAACAAAGAAAACCCACAAAAAGCTAGGTATGCTCTATAGGAATAACCTCTCTCTCTCTCTCAAACTCCTCCAGGCATACTATAGCAACTACCTACCTCCTTTACTATATGGAGCCCCTCTTCTAACTAACCTGTCTTCGTCCAACACCTCTAAACTCAAAATTTGCTATAATAAGATCTCTAAATTTGCAACTAAATCCAAAACCTCTACTCACCACTGCCTTACCCTACAATCTCTGAACTGGCTTGAACTCTCTAACCACCTACACTACCTCCAACTAACCACCACTCTCAAATTAATATTCCACCCAGATAAATGCCCAGCCTTAACATCCTTCCCCCATACATCCCAAACAGATCTCAGGAGATTTGATCACCAAAATTTAATCTCTATCCACAAACCCAAACGCCCTGTAAGCCAACTCCTTCTCTTTCACTCTAGGCAAAAAATGGAATTCTCTCCCTCCTTCAATTAGGACTATACCTAACTCTGAATCCTTTAAGACCCAACTTTTCTCATACCCATCTACTAAACGTAAATGTTCCTGCTTTCACCCTACATAAATTCAAATAAATTTCCCCTTTGAGCTCTCCATACTCCTTGCTCCACGCTACCCTATAACTTTTATTTTTCTATTCTCCTAAAACAAACCTAAGCTAACATCCTCAGATTAAGCAATTTCTCTCTCGGACTCCAAGAATGTAAATATTGTAAACATCAAGTAACTTCAGATGCTTATTTTTCAGATAGTTGAAACTTGTTACTCTGAATGTAAATACCTGTAAACTGTGTTATCTATTGTCTTTAATTGCGTTTATAATGTACAATTTATGCATTTGGCTTTTCCTGATTGACGAATTTATATATGTATTTTACCTTTTGCATTATGTAACCTTTATTGTATTAGTGCTGCTTATGGAGCTTTTTCTCCCCGGGCCTCCACTGAAAATGGGCACGTTCCAGCCCAGTGGACTTCCCCGATAAGCAAACTGAAAATAAATAAATAAATTAGGGGTGCAGAGAACAGACAAGAGGGGGGGGGGTTAGAATTTACTGGAGAAAACTGGCAAATGAACAAAGGTAACCTGCGCAAATAATCCAAGAGGAAAAGGTAACAGAACGGGAAGAGATCAAGAATTCATTTGGACTGCAGCCTTGAGATTGATCTCAATCCTTGATGACGAAGGCAGAGTATAGGCACAGAGAAAGAAACAGGGGCACCCTAAGCAAAAGGCCAACACTGTTAAGAGTTTTCGGCAGAATCTAAAATAGAAGCAGTTAAAAAAGGTATAATTAGTAGGGCATGTAAAATATTGCATGATAACTACAGGAATCAGAGGAGATTAAAAAGTATTGGGAAGACAGATTAGATAGGCAATTCACAACGAAACAATGGGGGATGTATGGCTCCCAAATACACAATGTCGAAGATTTAGGAATTTTGCTTGGAAATGTTTGCATAGGTATTTTTATACCCAAAGCAGACTCCACAAGATTTTTTATTCAAGTAGATTGCAAATGTTGGAGGTGTGATGGGGAAGAAAGAGGTAATTGGGAACTTATTTCTTGTGAGTGTAATGAGTTGGCAGACTTAAAAATTCCCTGCAGACTACTCCAACAGAAATACTGGGTAAGCAAATTTGTTTAATCAATTTTAAGTAATATGTTTACCATAACTTGCCATCCGTGTTGTCCTTCATTCTTCCTCACAGATGGGTCACAGATCAAATACTTAAACCGGACTCTGCTGCATTTTTCACAGAGTGATTCACGTCTCATGCTCTTCCCTCTATACATAATGCTCCACCCTCTAGCCAACCCTCCTCAGATAGAGTTTGCTGCCTAGCATTTAAAGGGCAGATGTAGTGATAGCAGAAGAAATAACCAGAGGCTTAAACAAGAACCAAAGGGTTCCCATGAATTCCATAGGTCCTCTAGGAGTCATTAGGTGGGGGATGGCTGGGAGGGAAGAGGAGGAAGAATGAAGGACAGCACAGATGCCAAGTTATGGTAAGTATGTAACTTAAAAATCTGATGTTATCCTCTTCATTCCTCCTCACAGATGAGTCAGAGTCCCCAGCTACTTAACTTTTGGTGGGCCTCAAGGAATGATACACCGGAGCACTGCCGAATCAAAGGCAGCTCTGCTTCTGTTAAGTGTCCAACTTGTAATGTGTGACAAAAGTACAAGTTTTTGATGAAATGGCTGTTGCACAAATATTGTCAATGGATACTTTGGAAGAGACAGTAGAAGCAGCAGCCATAGATCTGGTTGAATGAGCTCTAGATAAAAGAGGCAATTGCAGTCCATTCTTGGAGTAAATCATAGAAATGCAGTCCGTAATCCTTTTAGCTAATGTTAACCTTAGAAACTGCTTGACCTACAAACGGCTAGATGAAAAGGACACAAATAGTTGGACAGAATTTTCTGTATTGCTTTGTTCTATGAAGGTAAAAACAAAACTGCCTATGGACATTAAGATATAGCATACGTTTTCCTTTATTTGAAAGATTTGGACAGAAATCTGGTTCAAATTAGTTTCTTTGGATAGTGTGTAAAGGAAGGACGAAGGGATACCCTGTCTTTACGGAAAATAATACATGGTGGTTAAACAAACAAGGCTTGGATTTCAGAAATTTTTCTTGTTGGGGTGATGGCTGCCAAGAAGACAGTCTGCCAAGAAAAACTTCATGTCACAGGTAGCGGCTAGTTCGAAAGGCCTTTGAGTTAGGCCCTGGAGAACAACAAGATCCCATGGAGGGGAAGGATCTTTTAATGGAGGCCTGAGCTGGAAAATTCCCTTCATGAAGGCCTTCCACAATATAGAAGTAGCAAGATCAATATGGCTGCCAGCTGAAGTTTGATGGTAGAAAAACTAGCTCCCCCTTTAAAGACAGATGCAAGAAAAAGGAGGATAGTGGAGTTCAGAGCTAAAACAGGATTGATGTTCTCTTTGCAAGCCCAAGAAACAAATTTAGAAGTTATGTACTCACCATAACGTTCCATCTGAGTAGGTGTATTAATTTGTCTGCAACCTGTGGGTTATGGATCAGATATCGGATCCGAACCGGCATGGTTTACCAGCTATGGATCCAAGCTCTCAGCTCCTCCCCTCACCCATAATGCCCTGCTCTACCCTCATGACCTCAGATCGAGTTTGCCAACAGCAAGAATACCCTGAAAAGGGTAACACACCATATGCAGGAAACTGAAAGGCCAGGGGGATAGGAGGGCGGGATGGTTGCAGACAAATGAATACACCTACTCAGATGGAACGTTATGGTGAGTACATAACTTCTAAATCTGAAGTAGGAGATTCATTTGTCTGCAACCTGTGGGACAGAGTCCCCAGCTACCTGAATCTTGGGCGGCCATCATGGAAGGATATTCCGGAGCACCGGGAAGCCAAAGGATGCTCTACCCCTAGATGCAAGATCCAACTTGTAGTGGGAAATAAAAGTATGAGATGAAGCCCACGTGGCTGCTGCACAAATATCATCTAGAGGAATCCTAGCCTTAAAGGCTGCCGAGGTAGAGACTGACCGGGTTGAATGGGCGTACACCTCCGGTGCGGGCCTTCCTGAAGCTTGATAAGCCAATAAGATACATTGTGAAATCCAGCGAGACAGAGAGACTTTAGAAATTGGCTTGCCCAAATTAAATTTAGCAAAGGAAATGAACAACTGGTCGGATTGCCTATGACCAGCCGTTCTGTTTAGATAAAATCTAAGTTGCCTGTGAACATCTAAGGAGTGAAGCTTGTATTCACCTTTGTTTTCATATTTAGGAAAGAAAACAGGGAGGTTAATGGATTGATTAAGGTTTGCTTCAGAAGCTACCTTAGGAAGAAAGGACAGATTGGTCCTGAGGTAAACACGGTCCGGATGAAAGACCAAGTAAGGAGGTTTAGCTGATAATGCTTGGAGCTCTGAAACTCTCTTGGCCGAAGTAATGGCTACTAAGAAGGCAGTCTTGAATGACAAGAATTTGAGATCTACCGTAGCCGCCGGTTCGAAGGGGGGGGGGCGGTCAAGGCCTGGAGAACTAAGGAAAGGTCCCAGGGAGGAACCGCTTGTTTTACAGGGGGCCTGAGAAGGAAAGTACCTTTAAGGAAAATTTTACACAACTTGGCCAACATGAGTGGACTGGAGTCATGACCAATGTGATAATGTGAAATTGCCGCAAGTTGTACTTTGACTGTAGAACTGCTGGCACCATCGTTAAAGAGAGTGGTTAAGAAATCAAGCACTAAAGGGAGAGGAACTGTGAAGGGGTTCAGGCCTTGCCGCTCCGCCCACAAAGAAAACCGTTTCCATTTGCTACGGTAGACTTTCCTAGTGGACGGTTTATGAGCTGCCACCAGGATCGCCTTAACAGGGGACGAAATACCGGGAGTTCTGATCAAGAGTGGAACTGGAGCAGCCAAGCGGTCAGCTTCAGGTTGTCCAGGTTCGGAAGAGATAGGCAGGATGGATGAGATATCAGATCCGAATGGGATCTAGAATCCAAGGGGGATTCACCGAGTGAGACCTTAGGAAGGGGAACCAGATCTGTCAAGGCCAAAAAGGAGCAATGAGAATCATTCTGCAACCCACCCGAGAGGCTTTCTGAAGAACTTGGAGCATCAGAGGCAAGGGGATAAGCATACAGGAGACCGGGTGGCCAAGCATGCACCAGAGCGTCTCTTGGGGAACCTCCTGGAGGAGGTATCAGAGCGAAAAAACTGTCGCACTTGGTGTTTGAGGGAGAGGCAAAAAGATCGCATGAAGGAGTTCCCCACCGTGCGAATATGCGTTCCGCTACTTGAGTATTGAGAGACCACCGTAAGGGGTCAGAATGGTGCGACTGAGCTTGTCCGCCAGGATGTTGGACCGACCCGGAATGTGCATTGCTATTAGAAAGCGGTTGGTGGAGATTGCCCATTCCCAAACTCTCATGGCTTCTCGACAAAGAGGGTAAGACCTCGTTCCTCCTTGCTTGTTGATATACCAGACAACCGACATGTTGTCCGATTGAATCGCAATTGTTCCCAAGGGAAGAAAGTCCTGAAGTGCTAGCAACGCTAAGAGCACTGCTCTCATCTCTAGAACGTTGATATGCAGTAAGGTCTCTGAATCGTTCCACGTGCCTTGGACGGTCCGGCCCGCAAAATGCCCCCCCCCACCCAAGGCGGGAGGCGTCCGTGGTCACCGTGGCGAGAGGGGGAGAAGCACAAAATGGGCGGCCTCCGTGGAGATCTGGGGAGTGAAGCCACCACAGGAGGGACCGCTTGCAAGCCTTGCTGATCGCAATGGGATGATGCATAGAAAAGCAAGGTACGACCACTGTACTAAGAGAGTCCACTGGAGGATGCGCATATTGAGCCTGGCGAGAGGAAGAAGTGCTATAGCAGACGCCATGGACCCTAGAGCCCTCAGGACCAACTCCGCCGGAACAGAACTTGAGTGGAGAATGGCCCGCACCTGGAGCTGCAGATTTTGAACTCTGTCTGCAGTGAGGAAGGCTTTTAAACTCCTTGTGTCTAACCTGGCCCCTATAAAATCTAAGAGCTGTGTGGGTGCTAGGTTGGATTTCTTTGCGTTTATAGTGATGCCCAGACTGGGAGCAAGATGGAGAAAGGAGTCTCACGCCAATAGTAGTAGATGCCTTGTTGGGGCGGTAAGGAGCCAGTCGTCCAGGTAGGGGAAGACCTGCACCCCCTGAAGCCTCAGGTGGGCCGCTACCACTGCTAATACTTTGGTGAACACCCTGGGGGCTGTGGTGAGACCAAAGGGAAGGACCCGGAACTGGTAGTGACTGGCTCCCAGCCGGAAGCGGAGAAACCTCCTGGAGCGCCTGTCCATTAGGATGTGGTAGTACGCATCTTTGAGGTCTATGGAACACATCCAGTGATTTTCTCCCAGAAGGGGGAGAATAGATTGCAGAGTGACCAAACTGCCAGGTTCAAGAGAGAAAGGTCTAAAATTGGTCTTAGATCCCCCGTCTTTTTTGGCACTAAAAAGAACCTGGAGTAGAACCCTGATCCGATCTGGTCTGGGGGGACGGGCTGGATGGCTCTTTTCTTTAGCAGATGGCCAATTTCTGCCAAAGCGGCCTCCCGTTGACCGGGTGGAACGTCTGGGAGGGACTTCAATTTTGGTAAGTGACGAAATGGGATACGGTATCCTCTGGATATAATCTGGAGAACCCAGCGGTCTGATGTTATGGACTCCCATGCCGCTAGGTGCCCCGAAAAACGTCCCCCGACTGCCTCCAGAGTGGAGCAGCCGGGCAACCCCTCAGGGTTGCTGCGCTGGCCGTTCAGAGAAGGGTTCTCTGGACCCGAAGTTCCTGGGAGCCCCTCTGCCTCTAGGGCGGCGTCCTCCCTGTCCTCCTCTGCCACGGAAGGACTGGTTGTCCGGAGCAGGCTGGGATTGCTGCGACTTCCAGAACCACATCTTCTTCTGACCCTTTTGGTTCCTAGAATAGGGCCTCTGGGGTGCAGAGAAGCGGATTCCGACGGCAGACAGCGTCTTCCCGTCCTTCTCGCTCTGGGTCAAGGTGTCGCGAACGGTTTTGCCAAAGAGGGCAGAACCATCAAAGGGGGCGTTCGCAAATGACGCTTTGAAGGGCTCTGAGAAATCGCAATGACGGAGCCAGGCCTGACGTCTAGTGACTAGACCTGCCCCTGCGGCTCTAGCGGCGCCTTCCGTAGCATGGGAGAGTAGCCGCATAGAGGTATTGGTAACTGATCTAAGAGTGGCCATGCGGGTGGAGTGCAGCACTTTGTCCTCCTCCGACATGGACTCTGGGGGAGATGCAGCGTATTCTTTAATGAGATCGCGCTGCATCCTAATAACGTGTGCCAGGTAGTTCAGCGCCCTTACCGAGAAGGTCGCTGAACTAAACATCCGCTTCCCCAAGCGGTCCATCATCCGAGACTCCTTGCTCGGGGGATGGTCTGAGGGACTCTCCTGAGCAAGTTCCCTCTTGGTGGCCGCCGTCAACATGGCATCTACCAGAGGCCCCTTACTCCAATGGGCACGGTCAGACGGTGGACTGAGGATCTGGTCGGGCCTCTTAGGGATTGGCTCCACGGTGTCCGGTTCCTTCCACACCCTGGTGGTAATGAGGTCCACCAGGGGGTCGGCAGGAGGGGACACCCAAGAGGTAGTCGGGCCCGCTTCAAATGCCTCCAAGAACACGGACTCGTCCGAGGAAGACTTGGGGGCAGACCACCCCCCCTTATGCGGAGCATTTCCATGATGTCTCCAAATGAGACATCCTTGGGGGGTGACCGTGGGGAGCCTTCCCCTTCCTCCAAATCCGTGTCTTCCGTGAGAGACTCGGGGGAGTCAATGTGCCTCCTTTTGCATGTATGCTTGCGAGGAACATCCTCTGGGGGGCTGTCAGAGGATTCCTCGCAAGCAGCAACCTGTTCCAGGGGAGCAGCTTGGGGCACAGAAGCGGGCTGTCCCAAGGGCCGGATGGTGGAAGCCTGACCCAGTGCAGAGGGAGCACGGGACGGAGCCGAAACAAGTGCCGGGGGTCCGGAGACTCTCAACAGGGCCCTCTCCACTACATCAAAGGCCGAAGGGGAGCCGACCTCGACCAAAGGATCAGACAATCGGCTCCCCCTCGGATCCGAAGAGTGGATCAGAGCCGGCGCCGAAGCCCTCGGATCCGAAGGGACAGTGCGCTCCGACACAGACTGCGCCAAAGGAGCACTGATCCCCCCGGATCCGAGGCTCGGATCCAGGCTCCGAGAGGTCGGATCCGATGCACTCGAGGGCAGGGTCGGATCCGAAGTACCAAGTACTATCGGCGCCGACCCACCCCGCCCGGCTGCTCGGCTCCAACTGCTCCGGACCCGGTAGCGGGTCGGAGAAGGAGCAATTGGCTTGAAAAGGGTGAGCTCCCCAGGGGAGGCAAGAGCACTCCCATCTGCATCTGGGCCTGGATGAACCTTCTCATCATCCGGTCCAGATCAGCATCTGATAGGCTGTACGTTGATCTTGACGAGGCTACCGAGGTAGGCCTTGAGTGCCTCCTCGATAGCCTCGACGGAGATCAGGTCTCCTCCTCCTCAGGTCTCGGTTAAAAACACACTGGAGACCGGAGCCGAGGAGGAGGAGAGCCAGCAGACAAGGGGGCCGGGGGAGAAGCCCGCTTGGCTGGCGGGGCCAAAACAGAAGTCTCGGCCCGCCGCTTATGGTGCTTCTCCCTCCGGTCCTTCTTCCTAGCATCCCTCTCCTCCGAACCAGAAATGGGAGGTTGAGTCCCAGGAGGAGGAGGGGGAGCCGGAGAGGGAATAACCATGGAGACGGTTACCCCCGAAGGAGTGGAGGTCGGAGCAGAGTCCGGCGGCAAGAGACCTGCCAAAACAAGCTTGGACCTCCGCTCCTTCAATGCCCTGGGGTTGAACCCTGCACAAATGGAACATCCAGATGTGAGGTGTTCAACCCCCAGGCATCTAACACACCGAGTGTGGCCATCAGCTGGGGAAAGCTTATGGCCACACTCGGAGCACTTAGAGAAAATAGCCTTGGGCTGCTCAGACATACCAAGCTAACAAAATAAAAGTTACTAGAACTAAAGTAAAGTAACTAAAAAAGAAAAATCACTCACAGGCCCAACACACACACTACGCTACCAGCGAGGGGAGGGATATAAAATTTAAGATTAAACTCTAAAAAAAGTAATAATACAAGAGGGAAACCTACACTTTCACACAAAATTAACCAAAAATTTTTAAATTTGACTAATTTAAACACTGAATATAGCACTTAGCTGGAGAGCTGGAAAAAACAATCTGGTCACCATGCGCGGCAAACGAGATCTGAGGTCATGAGGGTAGAGCAGGGCATTATGGGTGAGGGGAGGAGCTAAGAGCTTGGATCCATAGCTGGTAAACCATGCCGGTTCGGATCCGATATCTGATCCATAACCCACAGGTTGCAGACAAATGAATCTCCTACTTCAGATCTTTCCATTTGCTTTTGTAAACTATTAGCAGAGGGTTTCGGCTAACACAATGCCTCGCACTGGGGAAGCAAGCCCAGACATCTGTCTGATTGGAATTGGAGAAACCAAGTGGTCAGTTTCAGGAAGTGTAGAATCCTGTAGTAACTTTCAGATGTGTGAGAGGAGATCCTGTCTGGGTTCCAGTATCCATGGTGGATACTTCAGGTGAGACAAGTGGAAGAGGAATCAGGTCTGCAGAGGCCAAAAGGAGGTAATGAGGATTACAGAGATCTTAAACAGCCTTGCTTTCTGTACAAACTTTGGAGTAAGTGGTAGAGGGGGTAAGCATAAAGTAGACCGGGGGTCCAATTGTGAACTAGAGCGTCCCTCGAGGACTCACCTGACAGGGGAAATTAGAGAAAAATACCAGCTGCATTTGCTGTTCTGGGGGGAAGCAAATAGGTGACAGCATGGTTGACCCCAACTGCCAAAGATGAGATTCACTACAGAATGATTGCGGGACCACTTGAGGGGGTCAGAATGCACCTGCCGAGTCAGTCTGCCAAAACACACTATTTCCCCAGTAGGATAGTTGCAACCAGAAAGTGGTTTAAAGATATCACCCATTTCCAGACTCTCATGGCATCTCTGTACAATTGATATGAATGAGTTCCTCCTTGTTTATTAACATACCAGACTACTGACATGTTGCCTGTATGAACTGCAACAGGTCCCAGAGGAAGAAAGTCCTGAAATATGAGAAGAACTGCTATAATTTCTAAGACATACGCAATCTGGTCTCTATGAGTGTCCACGTGTTGTACCATCTTAGACTTGAAATGCCCCCCACCCCACCTGGGAAGCATCCATGATCACTGTGGCTGTGAGGGTGGGAAGAAGGAACAGTAGGCCAAGAATAAGATGGTCTGGAGTCAACCTGATACGCACAGATAGGGGTTAAGAAAGAATCTACCACTGAACAGCCGGTTTATGATGCCCAATGACTGGGATAGGTGGAACAAAATCTCTGGCTTGAATGAGCTGATTCCTGGTTGGGGCAGTTAGAAGCCAGTCATCCAAGTATGGAAACACTTGGAATCCCTGCAGACTCAGGTGAGCTACGAATACTGCCATGCACTTGATAAACACCTTGGGGACTGTGGTGAGTCCAAAGAGCAGAGACCAGAACTGCTAATGGACAGGCTCCCAGTCTGAAGTGCAAGTGACTCTTGGAGCATGTGTATTTTGATGCGATAGTACCATGTCCTGGAAGTTTGAGCACATCCAACTGTCCTTCTGCAAAAGCGGTAAGATGGACGGAAACAGGTATAGATTGCTTAGATCAACAATTGGTCTCAAGTCCCCATTTTTCTTTGGCACTAAAGAAGCAGGAGTAGCTTCCGAAACTTTTCTGTTCAGTCAGGACCTCTTGGATGCACTCTATTTTGCAGCAGCCTTTGAACCTCTACTGCTGAGCACTCCCTCTGACTGGGTGGAACATCTGGGAATTTTGTTTTTCTGGAAGAGACAGGGAAAAGGGGATGAAATATCCTCTGGATATTATACTGAGCACCCAGAGATTCTTTGTGAGTTTGGTCCAGGCATCCGGGTGCAGTGAAAAGCAACTCCTGACTGCCTCCAGAGTAGAGCAGGTCGGGCAGTGCTTCAGGAGTGCTGATAGGACTGGTCAGGGAAAGGTTCTCTGAAGCCCTAACCCTGTGGACCCCCCCCCGCCTTGGAGGCTGCTTCTCCAATTTAAACTTCCCCCTTTGCCCCGGAGAAAGATTCTCCATGTTGTTCTGTGGAAGACCCTCGGGACTTACGGAAAAAGAAGTGGTGTACTTACCATAACATTCCATGAGAGTTGTTAATCTCGTCTTTATTCTTATACATGGGATCGGAACCGATCCATTGGCTCCTAGTCGGCCGCTTTACAAGCTGAAGATTTCAGAGTAGCTCGAGACTAGGTCCCTAACCCATGATGCTCTCTGTCCTACCTCAGATCTAGTTTGCTGAACCCAGCATAAACAGGTATAACCCAATAAATACTCCAACTGGAGCAAGAAGTCCCAGAAGACCACCAGACCAAAAGTCTACTTGTTCGAGACCCTGGAGGGGGAAGGCGGGTGGGAATGTAAGAATAAAGGTGAAATGAACAACTCGCATGGTACGTTATGGTAAGTATATAACTTCTTTATGTGAAGTTGTTGAATCTCGCCGTTTATTCTTACACATGGTTAGCGTCCCAAGCACCGTAATCCTGAGCGGATCAAGGGAGCCTATTCCTGAGAACAGTGGAACCAAAGGAAGCCCTGTCCACTTTGCAAGGAGTGATTAAGCTATGCGGTTTAGACCAAGTGGCAGCTGCACATAGTGTCCAGAGGTAATCAAGCCACATAAGCAGAAGACTTAGAAACAGCCCTAGTGGAGTGCGCCTTCACACCATGCTCTAAATGTTTGGCTCGCTGAAGAGTATATAAATCTAATGCAGTCAGTTAACCATTTGGAAAGGGTAACTTTAGGGACTGGTAGTCCTTTCTTAGTGTAAGCATGAGATACAGAGTTGGTCAGATCTTCTGTATTCCTTTGTCCTGTCCAAATAAAATCTCAAATTGTCTGTGGACATCAAGTTTATGCAACATGTACTCCAACTTATTAGAATGATGATTACTGAAAAATATTGGAAGCTCGATAGCTTGATTGAGGTTAGTTTCAGAACACACCATTGGCAGGAATGAAGGATTAGTCCTCAGTGATACTCCATCTGGAATACCAAATATGGAGGTATGATAGAAAGGGCTTGAAGCTCAGACACCTTACGCGCTGAGGTAATGGCCACCAAAAGGATAGTTTTCCAAGAAAGAAACTTAAACTGACAGGATGATGCAGGCTCAAAGGAGGAAGAAAAACACGTGACAACACAAAATTTAGATTCCAGGGAGTAAAGGGTTGTCTAACAGGCAGCCTAAGATGAGTCTACTTTATTCCCGCGAACGCCGAAATCGGTCGAATACAATTCGCGCAAACCATAACGAGCAAAACGTGAATACGAACGCACTAAACCACAAAATTCGAAATCTCGATCTCATAGTTGGCCAACCCCACCGCCCGCAACATACCACACACACACACACACACACACACACACACACACACACACACACACACACACACACACCTTCTAGCCCTAAAGTAAAGCACCAAAGCCTACATACACAACTATCTATGCACTATCCTTAACCCTCCCTAACCCTAAGGTCCGTAACTTATCGCACACTTACCTTACAGAGCTATTCTGCAGACAGGCCAACTATGCAAATTTGACATTTCCACTTTTGCGGTTTAGTGCATTTGATATACTCACATTTCGCTCGGTGTCACACAAATTGTATTAGACAAATTCAGCTTGCTTTCGTGGGAATAAAGTAGACCCACCTAAGATGGATGATGCCCTTCAGAAAGGGCCCTACATAATCTGCGAGACATCAAAAAAGAACCTTCAGCACCTAGATGTTGTTGTTGGTCTGTTCGGCTTTTCCCGGTAAGGGATCGCCACAGCGGAACTCAGGGCCGCTAATGATAGGCAGTAGATTTTTATGGAGCCGAGTTGCCAGCCTGACGCCCAACCTTCAGTGAAGGCACGTCCATTTACGCACGTTTTTCGGAGGTCACTCTACCGCAGGGAGGACATGCAGACTCCACACAGAAGGCAGAAAGTTAGAAATTGCAGCCAATTGAACTCTAATAGTGGCATCTGCAGCACCTTCATGAAAAAGCTTGAATAGGAATTCCAGAACACTGGCAATCAGAGCAACATAAGGATCAATGTTATTTTGGGAAGCCCAAAAAGCCAATCGCTTCCATTTGCTAGCATACAACTTTCTCGTGAAAGCCTTTTGCGAAGACAAGAATGTGCTGTACCCCTGAAGAAAATCATGTGACCTGGCTAGGTTGGGAATCAGCGCAACCAAGCTGTCAGTTTGAGGGAATGAAGGGCCCCCCATGAATGTGTCGGCAGGTATGGGACAAAGTCCAGAATCCAAGGTTCATCCAGTTGGCAGAGTCTGAGGAAGGGGAATCTAATCTGTCGAGGCCAAAAGTGGGCTTAAGATTACAGTCCTTCCCAGGCTCTTGTGATTCTGCAAGAAGTTCGGAATCCGGGGTGTAGGTGGGAAGAAATACAGGAGTCCTGGGGGCCGATCGTGTACTGGAGTCCCTTGGGCTGTCCCCCGGAGGGGGATTCAGGGCAAAGTAGCTTCTGCATTTGGCATTCATGCGGGATGCAAACAGATCGCAGAAAGGCTGGCCCCATCTGTGGAAAATCATTGCCGCAACTTAATCTTTGAGAGACCACTTGTGTGGTAACAAAATGGCTCTGTTCAATTTGTCCACTATCACGTTGGATTTCCCAGGGATATGCGTTGCTATCAGAAAGCGCCTGGTGGATACTGCCCACTGTCAAATTCTCAAGGCCTCTTGACACGGGGTAAAACTTGGCTCCTCCTTGTTTGTTGGTACCAGACCACACATGCTGTCCATCTGTATTGCAATAGTCCCTGGAGGCAGAGTCTTGTGGAAGTGCTGCAACACCAAAAGCACTGTTCTCAGCTCCAGAACACTGACATGCAACTGTGACGGTCTCCGACCAGGTGCCTTGGGCTGTTCTTCCATAAAAAAGACCCCCCCCACCAGAGAAGCATCCGTGGTCACCGTGGCTGACAGCAGGTGAGAAAAACGGTCGACCCAATGTAACTTGTTGGTTGGTCAACCACCAGAGAAGATCCTTCTTACAGGAGTCTATAATCATGATTACCAACGGCACTGGAAGTTGTTGGCAAGACCACTGGGTGAAGAGTAACCACTGAAGAATCCTCATGTGCATACGACCCAGAGGAACTGCTATGAGCATAGCTGCCATGGTACCTAGAAGCTTCAGTACTTGATGGGCCGGTACTTTCCTTCTCTGCAAAATGTCAGAGACCTGGTTTCGGAAGGTAGTTATTCTGTCCAGGGCCAATTTTACTGTGGCAGTGGTAGTGTCTAGTTCTGCTCTGATAAATGATATAAGCTGCAATGGTGACAAAGTACAGTTTTGTACCTACCATAAATGTAGATGTCCGAACTGAATAGCATCTGCAGTCATAACAAGTGGGTTGTCCTGTCGTCAGGCAGCCCTTCAGTCGGCCGGATTCCAAAGTCCGGGTCCGGCTTCGGCTGATGTCGCACTCCACCCGACGTCATCTCTGTTGGTCTTCGGGTATAAAGGCAT
>NC_056747.1:139586668-139644168 GCF_019279795.1 Protopterus annectens
GAGGAATCACCCACCCCATGTTAGACAGAGGCACAGTATACTAACCTCGAAAAAGGGCATAGCAAAATAAATTTAAAATGGGTGGCGAAAGCCAAACACATTCTGGCTAGGCTTATAAATGCCCTAGGGCAGATAGCCTAGTATGAACCTATGAACCTATAATAGAGTTGAGGATGTTAGTGAATGTGCTATTGAAGTACTCTATGGCTTGGTATAGTTGTAATATTAGTAGTGGATTCCAGTTACAGTGTTTTAGGATATAGTTAAGATCTTGCGCATTTAGTTTCCTGTCGTCTCTGACTTGTCTATAGGTGATAGGGTTGGAAAGGTTGGAGTGTTTACACAGAAGGAATGTGGGGTAATGGTCACTCAGGGTGTCTGGTAGACATCCCGTGTGATAGTTGTGTTTTGGGTAATTTACTAGTGTCCAGTCTAAAACTGACTGTTTGTGGAATTTCTAGTCTACTCTAGTGGGATCATGAATGAGCTGGGCAAAGCCATAGAGATTGATATGGTTAGTGGGATTGTTGGAGTTACAGGCTAACCAGTCTGTGTTTAGGTCACCTAAGAGAATGGTTTCGTTGGGAAGTTTGGTTGAAATCCATTGTAGAATTTCTTCAGTGGTGGGGGAATTGTTGCCAGGGGGTATGTAACAACAGATAATGTTGATTGTTTTAGTTTTATTTATAATTAGAGTTGAGACTAAGGTTTCAGCATTCTGAAATGTGGGGGTCGGGATTTCTAGGGGTTTTATGTTTAGTGAGTTTTTGAAGAGTATGGCTACTCCACCACCCTTCTTATTTTTTCCGTCCTGTTGTAATATGTTATATCCTGGTGGGAGAATTTCTTCACTCTGGATGTTAGGTTTTAACCAGGTCTCTGTGATAGTAATTATGTCGGGGGGTAGTGGGTTATGAATGCTTGTATATCAGGGAGTTTGTTAGTTATGCTCCTGATATTCAAGTTAGTGATTAGTAAGTCTGACCTTTGCTTGGGTGGGAGTGGGCAGTTGTTAGGTCCTGGATTTGGGTGGATGTCTCCTGCTATGAGAAGTTTTTTTGTGATGAGTAATATGTGTTTAATATTGTGTGTTGTTTTTGATTTAGTTTTCATTTGGTAAGAATAACTGACCTGTTTATAAAGCAGACAACTGCTAGCAATAGAATTGTAATGCTGAGCTACCTTAAGATACAGTGCATTCAGAGCAAGTTTTACTGTGCTGACTTTCATCTCATCATTTGTTAGCCAATTAAGGGAACTCCCTTTGCAGGCCATTTCAACCTTAATGCCTCCTGGGCTGAGTTTGAAAAACTTTCATAGGGATCAGTGCTTTACACTGGTTAATGAATACAAATAAATAAACCATGACCTGGGCAAGAATAATAAGTGCAATATATATACAGTTTAGCAGACAGCTGTAAAAGTCATAGCTGTGACCCCCAAAGTTGAGAGGCAAGAGTTAGGGAATATACACAGCCACAGACTGGTATATTCCCTAACTCTTGCCTCTCAACTTTGGGGGTTGAGCTGATTAAACTGCTGCCCCAGACAGGAAATAAATAGATTCTAAGGTTCTTACCCTTCTTGATAGGCCTGGCTCACAGCCCCATTAGGTAGAATACATAGGCTGATTAGGGGCAGATAGCAGATTCATTCAGCATTTCACGTGGAGGAGGGAGAGAATGTAACATTTCATTGATAATTTCATACTTTTATGTATGTTTGGATATTTTTCATTACTAATAGTTTAAATAACAAAAGCTATTGTGGGTAGAATGGCAGATATTCCATATTTTGAATTTGCTTGATGTACATAACAGAACATCTTTCCACCATCATCTCCACTGACTGATAAGTTTCACTTCATTGAAATCAGTCATGTGGGACATCCATCCCAGCCGTATTGCATTACAGGAGGGGGTCTACACATACTAGACTGTGTTTTCCTCTTGTGAGCTCACTGTTGCTTTAAAAATGTGGGTTTAAGTTTTACCATTTCTTTTAGTATACAGACATCACCTCCAAAAGATTTCACAGTTATGTTATTGTACTGACCATATGAAAGCCACATTAAAACTTTTATTGATCTTTACTGTAAAATAAGACAGTAATAGAAAGCTAGAAGGGAAAACAGTTACACTCTGCAGATGTGCCTATTGAAAATGTTTTCTTACATTTAAAACAAACTAATGCTATCTTAACGCTAAAATGTATACTAAGTAGATATGGTTGAAAACAGGACACTTCAGCAGCAGGAGTGGTATTTATGCAAATTAGCAAAAGGACTTAATCAATTTGCTTTTCAAATAAGAACAACAGATTACATTTTGATGTGGTCTGTGAAACAGTTCCACCATCAGTCAGTATTACAGATAACAATGGATGGCAGTAAACTTGCCATGCTGGTTGATGAAGTACTGATTCAGAATGTCTGCTGTTACCCTACCATACTATTGCTCTATACAACCTAAAGTTGCAGCTCTGATTTGTTCATTAATTCATTTTTATTCCTACAAGAAGGACATAGTAGTTGGTGATGATCCCTAATATTTAGCAATGACCTGTGTTTCCTACATCAGCTGTCCAGTGCTACAGCCACCATGGCTTTGGTCCTGACATTCCAGAGCAATAGTAGATGTGATCAAGAGCTCCTAAATGCCACCAAGCTCCCACCTGTGGGTCCTACATTGGCTCCCCAGTACTGCAGCCACCATGGCATTGGTCCTAACCCTACCGAGCTATAGTAGAGGTGATCAAGCTTCAAAGTACCTGCAAACATTTTTAAGTAGTGCAGAGTTTTTAAGCACACTGAGAGGTGTACATCCCCTTCCCCAGCTGTTAGTAAGGGATTTCCTTGACATTCACCTCTATTGTACCATGTCCACTTGTTATCCTTACTGCAAGGGCTTTTTACCGTTATTCTTGTATTTAATCAGTCACTTTCTGTTTATTACATGTTGAAGCAGTTCCCCACAGATAACCTCTAATATAATTTGCTCAGATAAAGATGTCACTGCTTTCCACAACCGTATTCTAAGTGAGTAGAAGGGCTGGGTTCATTTTGTGGTCTCTTTGTATCCCTGTCTGCGGTGCATTCTTATAAGGATTTTGTTTTAAATAGCTTCACTTCTCAGCTAGGACTCCTTCCTATTCTTCATTGGCCTTGAGTGACTGGTAAGATAAGCTTCTGTTATTCAGTTGCTGTACTGCGGAGGTGCTCCACTCTCTGCTCTGGAAAATGTACTCACTGCAAACATTTTAACCTGCTTACAGACTTTTATTAAGAGTCTCCACGCTGCATTTTCCACATCAGTGTGCATGTGCTACCTGATTGGATACAGCACCTACAGACTGTCTTGGATGGCACCCAGCTCTCACTTCAATCTTCTTGCAAGAGATCGTATCACAACCTGCCACATAAGTGGATGTTCTTACATTGTAGTGTGAAACACAGTTCTGTTTCTTCCCCTTGAACATTCTGCCCTGAAGACTTAAACATTAAATATCACTCACTTCATGCAATAAGGATATAGTAGTTGCTGAAAATCCCTCTGTTTAGGTAAGATGTACTAAGTTCATTATTTTTGTAACCTAAGCAACCAAACAAACACCGAACTTAACAGCTAAAATAAACAAATGGAGACTGACCAACATAACTTGCCACACACTTTATTAAAAAATAAATGAAATTAAAAAGCCTTAGTGCTTTTGTCCTGAACTTAGCAAGACTTCATCAGAGTAAAATCCACCATAGCACCACCCATATAAATACATACAATCAACCAATCAAATTTCACAAATTAGCATGCCATAAAAATTCAACACATCATCTGAAATACCAACAATGTTAAAAATAATAAAAATATGTATTCCTGGGCTAACTGAGGCATTTAGAAAGAATAAGGGAACATATACATGATATTAGGAAGAAAAAGTCTACAAATGCCCTTTTTAGGCATACTAGTGAAGCTCTGAATTTTAAAAGGTTTATGTTTATTTATAATTGATAGGGTGTTGGTTACAATAAAATGGGTGACTTTGATACTCTACTTGAGTATAAGGAACTTACATGGCAGCTGAGGCTAAATACCTCATTTAGCCAGGAATTAATGATTCCTTGTCATTACTTAGTGTATTGAAGAGGAAGGCTAATATTGTGTAACAAACACAACAGCTTAACAAAATGTTATTATTTAATTATTTATTTATTTAAGTGAATTATAAGTGAATTTCACTCTATTCAATTAGTGTATATATATATATATATATATATATATATATATATATATATATATATATATATATATATATATATATATATATATATATATATATACACACATTTCAGTTATTTACTTATATATTTTTATTATTTTTAACGTGGTTAGTTTAGATGGTGTGTCGAATTTTTATGACATGCTAATTTGTGAAATTTGCTTGATTGCATGTATTTATATAGGTAGAGCTATGGTGGATTTTACTCTGATGAAGTCTTGCTAAGTTCAGGACAGAAGTGGTAAGTCTTATTAATTTCATTTATTTTTTTTTTTAAAAATGTGTGGCAAGTTACATTGGTCGGTCTCCTTTTGTTTATTTTTTGTACTCATCTACTGCAATCCTTTGTTCTGAAGGTATTGTCATAGCTATTTAGTTCTCTAGTCTTATTTAGTGCAGTTATTCAGTATATACTACATTGACACTAAGTTCCTGGAGCCAGTTGGAAAATACCAAAACTGGGCAAAGGTCCATAATATTTTAATTTACTGTTTACAGTATATAATCCTGATAGAATCTTATGGTACATGATCTACAGTGGATATAAAAAGTGTACACACCCCTGTTAAAATGCCAGGTTTTTGTGATATAAAAAATGAGACCACAATAAATAATTTCAAAACTTTTCCCACCTTTAATGTGACCTATAACATGTATGATTCAATTGAAAAACAAACAAATCTGTTAGGGGAAAAAAATATAAACAATAAAAAACGTACAATAAGCTGGTTGCATAAATGTGGACACCCTTAAACTAATACTTTGTTGAAGCACCTTTTGATGTAATTACAACTAATTACAATTAATTAATTATTGTGCTCCTTGGCATGTTTCCTCATTCAAAAAGATGGTCACCTGAAATTGTGATAATTGTTTCAGTGTTTAATTTTGAAAATATTTACTTTTTTCTATTGCCATAGCTTGCAGATCTTACTTTCGTTTTCTCTGCTTCCACTTTACACCAGTGGCCTGTGGTTCCTACATCGGCTTCACAGTACTACAGTCACCTCGGTATTGTTTATGCCCCCTCCTAAACTTCAACTGAGGTGATCAAGACCAGCAAAGCACCTCCAAACATTTTAAGTACTATATAGTTCATGAGCACACTGGTAGGTATACATTTTTCTTTGTTTTATTTATTTTACATTTGTTGATCAGGTTTGTCCAGCTGAGCTGATAGCCCTTTTTCAGCGGTGGCCCAGGGAGAAAAGCTCCACATAATTACAATAAAATTTCAAGTGAAAATTGTATTGTATACAAACATAAACATTTTCAGGTTTGTCCAGTAAAAGCATACAAATTAGAAGCACAAAAATTATTTACAGAGCTTAATTTGTCCTATAACTTAAGATAGGTACAGGGACAGTATGCAAAGTTAATAAATACAGCTAGTTTAGTTAAAGTTGGTGAGGGTTTGACAGGTAGTATACAAGTAGAAATATTTTAAGATTACATAGCAGGTAATTACCTAGATAAGAAGACTAGGGAAGCTATCACATGACAGAAAAATACCAATGAGGGCAGAGAGAAAGGTACATAAGAGAGGGAGACGGGTTATGGATGGTGAGTACAGGGGCACGACCAGCAACTTTTTAGTTAGTCAATTTAAATTTTTTGGTCTTTGCTACGAAGAGTCCTAGAAGACGTGCAGAGGGAGATTAGAAGGGGTCAAGTTGGGAAAGAAAGATGGCTGGTACAAGATAGAGTGAATAAACTGAAGCTGAGAGAGGAGTAATAGGTGGGGGAATTCTAGCCAGTTTAAGTGTTTTTAAAGAGAGACAGTGATGAGATCTATAGCTTTGATTTGCAGCAAATCTGGCCACTTTGTTATAGGTAGTTTCAAGCTTAGTCAGGAGAGAGGGTTGGAGGTTAGTGAAGATTTGAGAGCTGTACAATAGGCTTTGTAGAAGATAGGCGTGAGAGAGGGGGACTTTAGCTTTGTTAGATAGGAACTTTTTTTATTTCTGTACAACAGGTCAAGTTTTTGCTGGGTTTTGTTAGTACAAGTGTTGACATGCAAATCAAATTTCACTTAGTCATCTATCATGACCCCTAGTAGTTTTGTTTTGAGTTCATCCATGATAGGTGTTTTATTGGGTCTATATTAGTTTGCTGCAAAGCCTTTCAAAAGAACACAACTTCGTCGACCTGTATTCAGTGAAATTCACTTCTGCGATTCGTTGAATACTTACAGGGCAAAGACATAGTTGGCAAACTACACAACTTTGCCCTTTTCTCCACTATAGTGCGATCTTGGAGTTGGTATATTTAGTTAGGTGGGTGTGGAGGGTGCAGCCCCCCACATGAATGGGTTTGGTTTAGCTACATTTGGGTCCATTGGGTTGCGGGGCAAGCATTTGTTTGCCCTTTAAGTATTCAGCGAATCACGGGAGTGAATTTCACTAAATACAGGTCAACAAAGGTGTGTTTGCTGGAAAGGTTTTTTGGTGATCTAATATAGATCCATTTTATTTAGAGAATGGATAGTAAAAGTGGATTTGAGGGGGTTTAGGTTTTTGGGACAGAAAAGTAAAAGTTTGGTCTTTTTAGGATTCAGAGTTAGCTGGTTGTTAGAAAGCCAGGTTTCAACAGAGTTGAAGCATTTCTGAGTAAGAGAATGTAAGGCAGAGAGGGAGTCTGCAGTTGTGATGACTGTAGAATCATCAGCATATTGGACAAGGGATGACTGAGGGCAGGAGGTATAGAGTAGATTAGTAAAGATATTGAAGAGTAGTGGTCCAAGAATAGACCATTCGGGAACACCAATTTTGATAGGAAGAAGAGGTGAGAGAGCAGAGAGCCATTTTACTGATTATAGTTGATCTGTGAGGTAACTAGAAAAACAGGCAATGGTAGAGGTGGAGAAGTTAAGGTTCATAGGTTCATAAATTAGTACTAAGCTAGCTGCCTTTGCGAGCCATTTTAAGCCTAGCCAATTGTCCCTTGTGAGACTCAAACCCTGCACCTTGTGTTTGCAAGGCAAACACCTTAACCATTAGGCCACCTTCCCAACATTTTTTTCAGAAAAAAGGAGTGAGAGACCTTATCAAATGCTTTAGAGAGATCCAAGAATAAGCAAGACACTAGTTTATTGTTATCTCTGGCCAGGGAGATTGTATTGATGAAGGAGGAGGGCAGCAGTTGTACTATGTTTAAGACAAAAGCCATGCCATGTGGGAGTGAGCAGATTTTATTGAAGTAAGTGTTCCATGATTTGTTTATGCATGCGTTTTTCCAGTATTTTTGAGCGAGGTGATAGGATGGCAACAGGTCTGAAATTGGAGATTTCTATGGAGTTACCTCCTTTGTGTATGGGTAGAGTATAAAATTCTTTCCAGATGGAGGGAACTTTAGGTTCAGAGATAGAACAGTTTATCAGTATAGAGACTGGGAGGGCTTGAGAGTCAGCTGCTATCTGAAGAAACTAGGGAGGTATATTGTCAGCAGATCTAGACCAGGGATTAGTTTGTGAAGTAGAGATATAATGTAGCTGGTAGGAAATGGTTTAAGGGAGATTTTTTTTAGTAGAATTCTGTCTAGAGGAGGGGTCAGGAGGATTTGTAGTGCTAGAATTAGAGGGAACAGAACTTACCAACTTACTAATAGATTCTATAAAGTAAGAACTGAAGATAGAAGCTGTTTCTTGGGCTATGTTTATTGGGCAGGGATTAGGAGATGAGAGGTTACCAGGATGAAGTATTTGGTTTATTCAATGCCAGATGTTTTTGAGATTTGACCTTTGTGAAGTAGATGTGCTATTATAGAAATCTTTTTTGTCTTTATTAACATACTTTTTGTTAAGGTTTCTGAGTTCTTTATATTTTTGTAAGTGGATGGGGGGCTTAGTTTTTACCCATTTTATACTATGTTCCCCACATTCTATCTCTTGTTTTCATCAAGGTGCAGGTAGCATTAGTTAACCAGGGGGGTATGTTAGTTTTGACATGTACTGTGCGCAGGGGTGCCAATGAGTTAAGAATATTTAGGAAGGTTGAGTTGAATGAGTCTACAGCTTTGTCTAGAGGAAGCTGGGTAAGAAAAGACCAGTTTATTTTGGTGAGGAGGGTATTAAAGGTTTCCCTTTGATACATTCCTTTTTACAGATACTGTATTGTTCCCTGTGTATATCTTGATGGTTGGATTATCCAGCCTTATGGTGGATCCAAGCTAGCAAACTTTTCACATTAAGGTTTTCTGTGGCACTCTAGTTTCTACATCTCGACAATGCACTACAGTCTCATTTGTCTCTCAGATCCCGTTTGCTGCTCTTAAAACCAGGCATACCTCTCAACCTCTTAACACAAAAAAATCTGGACAAAGCCAAAAATAATGAGGAGACAAAGTTCCCAAATAATGGACAAATTTTAAATATTGCTTTTGTAAACTTAAAAAAGGTTTCTAGAATAAAAGGTATTGTGTTACCATACATTTTCTGAAGGATATGAAGTCTGCAACTCAAATGCCTGTCATTATTTAGTGAATTTAGTCCTCACTGATTTGCCACAAAAATCCAGAAAACCACAAATGTTATAAAGAACAGACCAAACATATGAAGTGAAAATCTGGATATTCTGTGAAAATCTGGACAGTTGAGAGGTTTGGCACCAGGCATAATCATTCAGCATTCCTTCAGATAACAAGATATAAGTGATTTCTTTATTACTTTAGCGATATTTGTCTTTTCCTTTCTGTCTCTAGCCTTTACAGAACTAAATACCTTTTACATAGTATACTTGCATTGAAGTATATTCACTTTTCAAGCTTTTCCCTCTTCCTTCATCTGAGACCTACCTAAGCCTGTGTCTAACAGGAGAACGTTGTATTTCCATCCTGCTAACATAACACTTCTGATTACCTAGACTATGGTGATTTATTACACTTCTTTAGAGTTATATTTATATATTTATGCTATTCCTCTCTTGCATTCCGAGGCATACCCAAGCCTATCTCAAAAAAAAAAATCTCTGTCTCTTCACTGTCCTATCTAAGGGTTTCTTTCAGTGTTCCACATTTTTGACTAATTGACACAATATTTATCTGACAGCCTTAAGACGAGTAGATGTGGATATAGAAAGCGTACCAAATATGGTCACAGCACTTTGCCTCAGGAACTGCATCAACAATGCATCATTCCCTTGGAGCCATAGCACTTAGATGCCCAGTGCAACATTTGTTAGTCTATCATTGCCTGATCCCTCATTAATAGGAGAAATAAATTAATATTGAAAAGCCTTCTCCCTACCACCATGGGAGAATCTGCTGATGAATATTCCTCTCTACCTTCAGAGAGCACTGACAACTCTATAATAAAAACTATGGACAAGGACAGGAATAAGGACAAATAAAAAGAATAAATGAAAGAGAAGTGGAAGAGGTATTCTGACAGTCCTTGGTCATCTTCTCTGGCAGTGAAGATCCCTAGGCCATCAGGGCAGAGGGATCCACAGAACCAAGTGTTTAGAGGACCCATTTTAGGGAAACCCTTTCAATGTTCCTGAAAGGTTGCCCATTTACTCCCCTCTAGGGACAGTTTGGAGACAATTCTCTCTTTACCCAAAAAAATTGGTTGGCTATCATGGAGAACACTTGGGAGAATAAATAATGTCCAGGGGCTATATTATTTCATTCATGTCCATCCCTAACCAAAGTACAAAGGCCATACCAGATACTCCAACCCACCAAAAAAGGGCAGCAACACTGGAAATCATGCAACTTCTACAAAAAAAGAGCCGTCCAGGAGATCCCATCAGACCAGAGGGGATCTGGAGTCTGCCAAAGATTCTTTTTAATGCCAAAGGAGACGAAAGTCCTCAGGCACATTCTGGATCTCAGAGGCCTAAATCTGCATGTAAAGAAAACTAAATGGTCATGGTGCAGTCCTTCTTCCATTCCTCTGGGTTCAGGATTAACACTCCTGCATCAAGATTGTGAAACTATTCATAATGTTCCTTCACTTTCAGCTGCAAGCCATTCATTACCAGTTTTGAACATTGCCCTTTGGTCTCACCACAGACCCTCGAGTTTTCACCAAATGTATGCTGGTAGTCACAGTGCAGCTCAGGCTGAAATGTTTCCATGTGTTCCTGCACTTATAACTTGCAAGAGATTTTTTTATTTTCATTGATCATGGCAAGACATTATTTAATTCACTTTTGTCAGTCCTTGGATATCTCTATAAACTTCAAAAAGTCAGATATGAAACATACTCAGCCCTTATTCTTTTTATAAACAACTACCCAAATAGCAAAACTTTCGGACACAAGGCTGACCTCCTCAGGCCTCAGATACAACAGCTCCTCAGATTTGACAATCCTTCATCTTCCATTATTCTGTGCACACTAGGCACCCTGGCAGCCTCCACAATGTCAGTTCTCCATGCCACTTACTATATGAAAGCTCTTCAATGAGCACTTTGTGGCCAGTGGTCTCAGTTTACCCATCCTTTTCATCAGCCCATAAAGCTATCTACAGTGTGTTGTAACCATCTGAAATGGTTGGTTCTCTCTTTTTCAACAGGGATGACCTTTTCTTCTTCCATTACCATCACCTATAATTACCATGGACACCTCTTCCCCAGGGTGGCGGGCATTATGAAAGCAGTCCTAGGAACATGGTCATAACTACAGTCTCACCTTTACATCAATGTTATAGAGATGGGACGGTCCTCTTAGAAAGATGCCCTCAACTAGGGTGTGATTTCCATCCACACAGACAATACATAACTGATGTGGTACATCAACAAGCAAATAGGAAGCATTCTTATACCTTGTGCAGAGGCCATGAAAGTGAGGCAATGAGTGATATCTTCACAGCACTTTCTGATAGCAGCACACATTCCAGGTCAGACCAGTCTTCTAGCACACAGGCTCATTCTCTGTATCCTCATGCATCTGGATTGTTCATTAATCTTATAGTGGGAAACAAGATATTCAGTTTCTGGTGTCTGCCTTGCTGCAATATATTTGCCTGTCCCCACAATACCAAATAAAGCAGTACTTCACCCATATCACTCTACAGGGGCAATCACCCATGAAAGTTCGAATCCATCCATGGCCACCTGGACTCCTATATGCCTTTCCCCTACTTCCATTAATGATAATGTTCTAACACAAAACATCCATGTGCAAGGCAATAGTCATCATCATAGCCTCTTTTTGTCCCAGGCAAATATGGTTCCCAGTTCTCTGGCCTCATCTAACACAACCTCCATGGTTTCTGGATACATAACCAGACATTTTTTCTCTCCTGCCTGGCAAGCCTCATCCAGACTTCCACTCCCTCAAGCTAACCAAATGAGTTCTCCATTTCCTACGATGGCTAATAACCTTGCTTCACCTTCCTGAGTAGCTCAGATTTTAACTGTTTCTCAAAAACTGTCTACTAGAAAGTATATAAAAGCAAACAGAAAATATTTTCCTTATAGGTTGTTGAACAAAGACTAGATCCTTTCTCAGCACAGTTTCCTTCTTGTCTGCAATTCTTAGCAGGTTATTTTGACAGTGGTACTAAGTTACTCCATGATAGAAGTCCAGCTAGCTGCCATTTCAAACTTTCAACTAGGCCTAAATTCTAATTCTGTAGCCCCACTTATGATGTATAAGGCCCTCATTTGCCCCCAAAGTAGCCTCAAAGACAGCCTTGAACCAGTCTATTCACTTGCCTATTTTTATTTCCTCAAATCATACTGGCAAAAGAGAGTACCAACTCCACACTCTGAATTTGCAGCATCAATTAAGGTTCTATTTCCACAGAACAATATTTATAAGGAAAAATGATCAACTCTTTATATCTTTTTCCAAAACCATACTAGGAACCAACGTCTCTAAAGTCACTTTGTCTAGATGGCTGTCGGATTGCATCACCTTTATTTACTATTCCAAATGGCATTATATTACTATTAAAACCTAAAGCTCATTCCACAAGGTCTCTTTCAACTTCTGTGCCTTATTTTAAACATTCTGCAATGGATGATATGTATGCTGTAGCAACTTGATCAACATGCACACCTTTATCAAGCACTATAAACTTGACCTTGTATCAAGGTCCAGAGCTGCCTTTAGTTCCACCATTCTCAGGGGTATCCTGCCATGAGTCCACTTGGAAGGAAAGTGGCTGTGGGTTCTGTCCCGACCATTGCAACAATCAAGGGGGAGAATACAGGATATAAAAGCTGTGTATTTATCTTAACGGTAGATCCCTATGATCCCTCTCTGTCCATCTCGATGACCCGACTACCATCCCCTACCAAAATTTCACCTCCTTTTTTGGATGTACTGGTTAGACCTAAGCCTGAAGCTTTTCTCCAGACCATCTTTTGTCTAATGCCTTGGCATCTTATACAGGGAAAATGACATCTGGGAGAACTACAATGCATTATGGGGGACATGAGGATGTATGAGCACTGGAGAAGCATCTGAAAGTTTGCTTGCTTGGATCTGCTATGAGGGTGGATAACCCAACTTTCAAGATGGACAGAGAAGGCCAATAAGGATATATCATTATGCTAAGTACATAAATTTCACTTTATCTCTGCACTCATCTCTCACATATTATTATGTCTTTTTAGTATGCATAGTGGAAGGCCTTTCTACCTGTATGCTGGGTGTTATCCAGTAAATTTCTGTTTGCTATATATTGCAGCACTTTCCTCAGATAACCTATAATTTGTATTGCTCAGACAGAGATATCTGGTTTGATGTTTTGCTGCTTTTTGCAACACCATTCTAAGTATAGTTGTCTCACTGGGTGAGCAGAAGGCCAGAGAATGTTCTGCTGTCTTTTTGTACTCTTGTCAGTGGTGCAGTATCAATAGGGATTCCCCATTAAGAGGTAGCACTGCTAAACTAGGACTCCATTACTTTCTCTGTTGGGCCAGTGCAACGTGCAAGATGAGCTTCTGTTGCTACACCGGAAAGGTACTCAACTTTCTAGTCTAGTGTCTAGCACGTGACTCCCTTTCTTGCAGTTGTAACATTCTTTTCCATCTAAAAAATTCCTAATTTAATCATTCTTATTCATTTTCTTTACACGTTTCATTATGCAACATTTTCTTAGTTTTACCTTCTGCGTGGAGAGGGTAAAAAAGGTTCAAAAGTGTTTAATTTCAGACTTCATCCATTGTATATTAGGTAGCTGACATGTATGTTTGCACATGGCTATTTCTAACAGCTTTTCCACATTTCCTGCTCATCACTATCACATACTGAAAAAAATAAATTTTGCTTATTTTGAATTCAGGTAACAAATGCACAGATTTTAGACACATTATATTTGTTTACATCTGAAATCCCTGCAAAAAAGGTCCAAGGCACAAAATCCATTCAACCCTTCAGTTACATCTTTTCTTTTCTACAACTCTAGTAGCCATCTTCTTTCTTCTTCATCTTTCTCTAAAGCAGAGATCATTTTGGAAAATGTACTCTTGCTTAACAATAGTTCTTGCTTCCCATAAAGTCTGCCGCTAAATAAAAATGGAAAACCATACCTTTTGTCATTCATTCGTGCTTTATGTTACACTAGTATCGATATAAAACCATTAAGTAAAAATTTCTATTTACTGCTTTGTTCTAATCCAGATGATCATTTTACATCTGAAGAAGTCTGGTGGATGAAAATGCTTTGCATTTGTGTGGCGTTTATGCGATTAAACCTGCTGTTGCCTACACCTACAGGCTTGAGTTTTATTATTACCTCCTGCCTCTTTGGGTGCCTGTTGTGGTTTTACTGGTTCTTGGTTCTGTGGCACCCTTTCCTTCGAGTTTTAGGGTTCTAGAGGACCCACAACAGAGAACTGAAACAACACAGACCATAGGCGTTCCTTTTAATTTCTTCTCAAAATATTTTAACCCTTTGAAAGTTAAACAACACAGCAAATTACACTTCTGTATTTTCCATTTTTCAATGTAAATATTGCCTCATTCCTTTTGACTATTTAAAATGTTTTACATTTTTTCCTTACAAGAAAACACTGTAGAGCAAGTAGTGATTAATGATAATGCTGAACTATGCATTTTTTTCATTGAGCCTGTCCCATCAATAAGCAATAGCTCTTTCTCTAGCTGAACAGATCTCTTCTTATAATTAGTGCTGTAGAGTCATAGGCAAGCAATATTTTGACTTTGTTGCAAAAAACTCTGCTCCAATTCCTAACTGACTAGCCTCAGCTTACAATACATATTTTTTTTTTATCTTAGAGTAACAAGGAGTAGACATCTTTACAAGTTTCTTTAATATGTTAGGAACTGATACCACAAAGTATCCTCTTAAAATAGCCTCCTCAATCGCTAAGACACCTCTGAGAGATTAGGTATCAGCTCATACAAGTATTGCATTGTACCTAAAAGCCTCTAAACTGATCATTTTCAAATTGTTTCTCCATATAAACAATTTATTTCATTTTTTTCAAGATCAAACTAAATACCTTGACTCATTGGAACAACTCCTGTATATCTGAAGTTCAGCACAAATAATTGATATTTGGCTCTATTGAACTTCAGACTTCTTTTTTTTAAATCTCAGCCAAGTACTTTTTTTAATCCCATATTATGTTGCCCCTTTGATTCACCCCAAAACAGCTGGTCATGAGTAATATTAACAACTTCCAGATCATCAGTGCTTTGTGCCACAATTCTCTGACATACTTCAGGTGCTGATGAAATTCCCCCCAAAAAGCTCAGTAATCTGTATCTACAATGCAGTGTATTAAATGTACACTGCATTGTAAATACAATGCAGTGTATTAAATGTACACAGCTTTGAACTGTCTGGGTCAAGTTTGATTTTCCAGAATCCATGGTTATCATCAAGTACGGAGAAATACGGAGAAATACTTGTCTCAGACATTATGTAAACAACTTCAGCTGTCTTTTATATGTAGTATTTCATAAGTATAACCTTATTCAAGTTTTGTGGGTCAATATATTTTCTGTTCTTGTCTGGCTTAACCACTGTCACTATCAGTTTGGCCATGGAGTTGGATTCATTTGCTTTATAATCCTGCCCATTTTCTCCATTCATGTCAATTCATGGGTGTGTACTAGGCTAATGGCCCTGGAGCTGTTACAAGCCTAGCCCATGGGATTACCCTGGCATCGTGCCACCCGACCTTAGTTTCCAGTGCCTCTATTGAGCCACTGGAGTGATCCCCAGGGTTAATTTTCAATTCCCGTCCACTCATCAAGATTTCTCTTGAAGAGGGCCAGTGAGGTGCTCTGTTTTGACATGTATGGGAAGTCTATTCCATAGCATGGGCAGTCTCTGGGTTATGAACCTGTCCCTCCAGCACATTCTGTTGATTGTGGTAATGAGGTTGAGGTCTCTGGAGCATGTGGTGTGGATGGAATGAGATTTCTTTAGATGTAGCATTTCTAACAGAGCTGGGTCAGACATGGCTTTGTAACTCAAGCAGAGACTGCCTCTAAGTAGGCGATATGAGACAGAGAATAGTTGGAGTTTTTGGAGTCTGTCCATATACAACAAGTGTTTAAGGCCTAGGAACCTCTTTGTGAGGTACTTTTGTGGCCTCTCCAGTTGTTGCAGGTGTCTAGTGAGGTACATGCCAAATGGACCATTGTACTCGATGATTGGCCTAATGAGGGAAGAGTAGAGGGAGACAATGACCACTTTCTTCCTGGATGCAAAACCCTTAGTAATGAGATGTGCCACATAGAAGGACTTTCTGACCATAATGGCAATGTCGTGGTCAAAAGAGAGGTTGCTATCAACCTGTGTTCCCAGATCTCTTATAATGCCTTCTGTGTGCAGTTTTTTCCCAAAGGGTATGATGACACATTTTTTTGGCATTGAGCCTAAGACCATGGTTCTGACACCAGTTGTTGGTCTCAGTGAGGCTTTCTGTAGGATGGATTCTTTCTCACTTTTCTGTCTCAGCACTATAGGAACTCTTCTTGATGTGTGAATAACTGGTGAAACATCTGGGTTTATGTTATACTAGAATACAGTCAAGCCTTGTGATAAATTAGCGTACTTTTCAAAGATATCAAATGAAATATTAACCTTCACAGTTTTGTTTTTGTGTTTGGCTTTTCAGACCAGACTCACTGTACACTGAAAACTTTACAGTATCAGTGGATTGTACTAAAAAAGTGTAAATTACCAGTTTCACAAAAATATAATTCACTCCCTGCATAGGTGTGTGTTGACTGCTTCACAAACATACACATTATCTCTGCAAATCATTTCCTAAACAAATACTCAGATTTATATGCAAAATTCACATAATCAAATCTGTGAATGTTTACCTTCATAAGTATGTGGGAAGATCTCTTGTCTGACTACATACTCCCCTCTAGTGCACTTAGACTAACTGTACACTGTATATTCATTTAATCAATTTCAACTGTTCATAAGCCATTCTGCCCCAAATATTTGGTTGTGCTGACATGATCTGAAAAGAAAATGTAGACCTTGTCATCATAAACAGTCTTTTCAGAACCAGTGGTATTAACTGATGGCTTAAATAAGTCAGTGTTGTAGTTTAGACCCTTGTTCAGCACCTTTGATGCCCAAATCATGGATTGCCGTCAGTGTAAGGATGTTGCATTCTACACTGCTATCAAGCTTAAATTATTTTGCCATATATATATATATATATATATATATATATATATATATATATATATATATATATATATATATATACATACAGTATCTCAGTCCAGTAATTCACTTGGTGAGAACACTAATGTATTCAGTCCTTCTGAAGAAATACTGCTCACAGCACATACATCAGCTGCATTCACAAACAGTTTATTTTCTGGTTCCAGCTTATGATAGCATCTAAACATCAATTTATTTATTTGGACCAGTAACTTGTAGAACCGCTTTCTGTATTCTAACCCCTCTTTTTATTCTGCCACATGAGCAATTATTTAACACTGTTTCTGCATTCTTTGTTAGCTTCTTGACAAGACTTATCCTTGGACAGGTAAGCACATCTTAAAAAGCATGACATCTGTTCAAGTGAATGCCTGTAATTTTTATCAATGTATTTTGTTAACCCTTTTATTACCATGCAGTTTCTAGACTTCTCAAATACACTACACAAGTGAACACTTTCACCTTTACTTTTAAGCAGATCTTTGCTTCCTTCTAATTTTACACACATCCAGATCTTCTGAATGATATTTCATTTCAGTGCTTGTTAATTCCACTTACACACATTCACAGCTTTTTCCAGTGCTAACTCAAAACTCTGAAACAGCTTACTTCTTACTTTGTCATTCCTTATGGCACTGAAGATTTTATCTTAGCAATGAATCAGACAACTATTCAGACTTGCAGCCTTTAGCTCTAAGCTTCAATTCAGTGACAGTGGCATCAGACACATGATCCTACATGCTACTGAAAAATAAAAGACTAATATATGACATATTCTTAGGCATCAAAGTACTGTTTAAAGCTGTTTTTTTTAACAGAGATCACACTGATGTACTGGCATTATCACCAGAGAGGTAAAGAAAAACAGCAAGTTGGACCTCCTTTTATTTATTTTTCCATTATACCAGCTGCAACACTTAAGAAATCAGCTTTTGGGGGCGTGGCCAAGGATGAACACAGGATAGCAGCAGATTTCTTCAGCTCCACCAATTTCATTACATTGACAGGAATTAATTACTTAAAAAATTAATTCTTGAAGTAATTTTCTTTCTAAATATGTTTGTTTTATATAGTTCTTGAACTATATCTAAAAAAGAAAGGAAATCTTAATAATATTCCTGTCAGAAATTACTTTGGAAATTTTCCTGTCAGTTTATCAGTCTGAAATGAGTTCCAGTAAGACAAATTCTCAAGACTCCAGCATCAAGAAAGAACTTCAGTCTCTGATAATTATAGTCCAGCAACTTACTGCTAAGATGGATAAAATGGATACTAAAATAGACACTTTCATAGAAAAACTACAAAACAAATAGACTTGTTACATATGGACCTGCAACAACAGAAGATCCAGATGACAGGCATAGAAGAAGCTGTGAATGACATGGAAAATAAAATACAAGAACAGGAAATCAACATTGAGTTTCTGCTGAAACAAAATACACATTTACAAACAAAGCTGGATGACCTGGAAAATAGATCTAGGCGCAATAACATTAGGATTTTTGGACTGCCAGAAAATATTGAAGGTAACAATATTACTTCTTTTTAACAACATGGCTCCCTAAAACTTTAGATTTACCAGAAGCATTCTCTTTTGGTATCGAAAGAGCACATAGATCTATAGCTAATACTAACTCTAACAAAAACTATCCTAGATCAGTTATAGTTAGATTTCTATCATCTTTTGATAAAGAGATGGTTCTTAAATCTGCTTGGGCTAAAGCTCCTGTTAAGTTTAATGAGACAACTGTGCGTTTTGACAATGACTATTCTTCCATGGTAATTGCTAAAAGAAAAGTTTTTCTGCCACTAATAAGGGAGCTTAAAAAGCACAGTTTAAAACATACCTTCTGTTTCCTGCCAAGCTTAAAATCTTCCTTCCTGATGATCCTAAGGTCTTGATGATTTAGACTCTGCTTTACTGTTTGTCAAAGAAAAAAGGATTTTGGATAAAATAGAAGAAATGGAATGGGCTAGTTCTTCATTAAAGAGATTGGCAACTGAAGCTTCCTGGAAGACTTCAGAGAAGAAGAAGAGACTAAAAAACAAATGATTTGTTATATGTTTTTTTCTCTCTCATCATTTTAGTTCATTATTAATCTTTTTGAATATAGTTCCTGCATTTCCAGAAAGCCACAAATATTTTGGAAAAGATTTAATCAAAGTTATTCTCTATGTGCAAAGAAATGTTTTGTTTCATAACCAGTCAAAATACCTGAGGATTTAATGGCAGGCTGTGACTCGATTTGTTTTTCTTTCTGAAAAAAGTAAGGATAGTAATTTGATACATTTTTTTATCTTTACCTTTTTTTCCTTCTTCTTTTATTATTTTCTTTGTTTAAACAATGACATTCTATTTAGATTATGTAGTGGGTAAAGGGTGGGGGAGGGCAGGGAGAGAACAGTAATGAAAATATCATTAATAGAATAATAACATATTTATTTCTTGTAAAAGTTTATAAGTTCTTCAAATGCTATTTCTAATTATACTTTCTTGATTATACTGCTTATGCTTGTTTGTAAATAATCTGTCATGCTTTAACTAATAATAATCAGAACTAAATAAGAGTAAATAATATGTTTTATTTTTAACTCTATTAATATAAACAGTAAGTAACATTCCATTGTATATACTTCTTACAGCTTTCTCTTACATTTTTTATTTCTGCCTCGCTCCCTTTTATTTTCTACTCTCTTTTCTTTTCTTTATTAATATATAGAAATGCTTTAGACTGTGTGGGCACAGTGAATAATAGGATTTGTATGAAAATTGAGTTGGGAGAAGAATGCTGAGTTTTATTGCTTGTTGGTAATTTTGAGTTTAATTTCACTTGCATAGAGGCTGTGATGATCTGTGGAATACATTGTGGAGGTTCTGTCATGTTTAGATGCATTTACACTGCTAAATGAATGTTTGTCACTAGTTTTAATAAGTTTCCCGCCAAAATGTTAAGAGAGACAATCTGGGATGTGGGCTGTCTTATGCACAATATCCTTGAGTTACCTCAGAATCTTCAAATCACAGAATTCTCACAGAGAAACTGAAAGCAGTTAGTATAAACATTGACAAGGTTATCACACTGACACACCACAGATTCAGGAAAAATACTCTGTTCATAAAATATGTCAGTTATAATGAGTTTAAATGATGTAGTTTCTTGTAGTAAGTAAATGTCTTATTTTAGAAGGCATAAAAATGAAACATTTATTTAAATGTTTTTGAAAATCTACTTAACAGCAGCATAATAATCTGTGTTAAAAATTTGTGTTCCAAACATATACTTTACTATACCTCATTTAATTCATCTGATTGACAAACATAAATAATCTTATAACTCTATTCTGGAAGAAATGTCATGTGATATATTTTAAAGCAGTAGGTTAGCATGATTGTAAAATCTGGTTACCAATATGTGTTTGCTGTGCATTATTTTGTATAAAGCAGACAGATTTATTCTAGGGACAGCAAGTAGGATAGTGCTCTACTAACACACAACTCAGTGAGATCAGATATATATATATATATATATATATATATATATATGGGTGTGTGTGTGTGTGTGTGTGTGTGTGTGTGTGTGAGTGTGATGGCTTTTTTTTCTGAGAATCTGCATAACTATCCAATATGATTTATAATAATTTCTATGAATACAATATTTTACTCTATTGACAAAATGAATGTTTGCCACAAGTTTTAATAAGTTTCCGCCAAAATGTTAAGGGAGACAATCTGGGATGTGGGCTGTCTCATGCATAGTGTCCATGAGTTTCCTCAGAAGCTTCACTCACAGAATTTTCACAGAGAAACTGAAAGCAGTTAGTATAAACATTGACAAGGTTATCACACTGACACACCACAGATTCAGGAAAAATACTCTATTCATAAAATATGTCAGTTATGATGAGTTTGGATGATGTAGTTTCTTGTAGCAAGTAAATATCTTATTTTAGAAGGCATAGAAAATGAAACATTTATTTAAATGTTTTTGAAAATCTACTTAACAGTAGCATAATAATCTGTGTTAAAAACTTGTGTCCCAAACATATACTTTACTATAACTCATTTAATTCATCTGATTGGCAAGCATAAATAATCTTATAACTCTATTCTGGAAGAAATGTCATGTGATATATTTTAAAGCAGTAGGTTAGCATGATTGTAAAATCTGGTTACTAATATGTGTTTGCTGTGCATTATTTTGTATAAAGCAGACAGATTTATTCTAGGGACAGCAAGTAGGATAGTGCTCTACTAACACACAACTCAGTGAGATCAGATATATATATATATATATATATGTGTGTGTGTGTGTGTGTGTGTGTGTGTATCTATGTATATATGTGTATGTGTGTGTGTGTGTGTGTGTGTGTGTGTGTGTGTGTGTGTGTGTGTGTGTGTGTGTGTGTGTGTGTATATGTATGTGTGTATATGTATGTGTGTGTGTCTGTGTTTATGTGTGTGATGGCTTTTTTTTTTTTTTTTTTTTAGGTAATAACGCAGGTGTTTCTGAGAATCTGCATAACTATGCAATATGATTTATAATAATTTTTATGAATACAATATTTTACTCTATTGACAATAATGAGTTTAAGTAAATGCTCATATACAAACAATTCAAGATTTTTTTGGAAGCTGTTGATAGAATTCACATGACAGAAAATAGATGCATCTTAATGCATGTAATGTCTGAATCATATTAGCCAAAGTTTTTGATTTAAATGAATGTTAGAACATAATTTTCTCTCCTCTTGATTTCTAACATTAAGATTATTTGAATGCTATTAGAATTCAAGTGTTATATATTACATAGATCTATATAATAGTATGAACAGTTTAAAAAAAAAAAAAAAAAAGTTTATTTTAGTTTATATGATGCTGTTTTACCAAATGTGTAGTTTTGTCTTGATAGATAATTGAATTGAAAACTGTTAACCTCAGTTAAATATAACTAGTATTAAATTGATAAGGTGGTAGCTGAGGTACTGCTGCTTAGGGTAGGGGTTAACTTGAGTAGTAAATACTGCTCTAAGTTGGAGTTTTCAACTCAGGCGGGATGCAAGGTTTAATCCTTACATTATTTTCACTTGTTCATTGTTATATGTATATAGTTTTGACATCCACAATATATTTTGTACACTCATTGTCACTACAAACAAAATTGAATCCTATACAAAATCCCATAAGAGATTTAATAAATACAGCTATATTTAAAGGTACACCTAAAAGAGGAGATGTAACATTATTTATCTTGTTATTTGTTATTTCGATCATAAGATTCTTGAGTTTTAAAAATGCCAAATGACATCTTTAAAAGGAATTTCTTTAAACATTAATGGATTGAATAATCCGTGAAAAGGGCAAGCCTAATAAGATACATTAATCTACACAAGGCCAATCTAGTCTTCCTGCAAGAAACCCATCTCTTGAAAAAGATATTGATAAACTAGCCACTAATAAGTATGCAGTATTGGTTAGTTCAGAGCACACTCAGAAAAAAGAGGAGTGGCTATTTTATGGAATAAAAGTATGCCCATTCCTAAAACCATTAAGTCTTATCAGGATGACAAAGGAATGTTTTGTATGGTTACAATACAAATTAATGGGAAGACTTACACTTTAATTAATGTATACTGGATACCTGGAATTGGTATTAATACAGTGAAACATCATATTGATAAGATCATATCATTCTCTATAGGGATATTATTTTAGCTGGTGATTTTAATTGTATACTACATGAAAGTGATACTACCACTATAAAGAAAAGAAGAATTACATCTAATGCAAAACATTTAAATGATTTTGCTAATTCTTATCATTTGAATGATATTAATAATCAGATAGAGTCAAAATCATTACCATACACCTTTTTTTCTAACAGATACAAAACTTATTCAAAAATAGATAGGGTCTTTATTTCTAACCAGATTGTAACAGATTTAATTAATTCCAAAATCATTTCATGTCCTATATCTGATCATAACTCAATTGTTTTTGAATTCATGATAAAAATACTCATAATGTTCAGATCAAAAGGATACCAGCATACTTAACTCAGCTAAAAGACTATAAAGAATATATACTTTCAGAAGTACAACATTTTCTAGACATAAATAATACTCCTGAAGTCTCCATTGTCTATGTTTGGGATGCCTTAAAATCATATCTATATGGACAAAGTATCAGATGGTATAATAACAAAAGGAAATCTTGGGATAAGGAATTGTTAGATATTCAAAGTAAACTAGACTCTTATAAACATAATAATAAAGAAAATATTATGGACAAGAAAGTTATTGAAGAAATAAACAAACTAAATGAGAAATACAAAGAAATTTTAACTCATAAAGTTAAAATAACTTTAGAGAAATACAAGTTTTGTCTTATTCAATAAGCCCCAAATACTTACATAGACTTAAAAATAAAACAATAAGATTGAATAAACAAAACCATATCAAAGAAATCTTTTCTCTAAGGAAAAAGAAGAATGTTTCTATTATACCAGAAATACTGGATGAATTTAGAAATCACTTTCACAAGATTAACCATAACAACATTAACATGGAACCTAAAGATAAAATAAAGGAGTTTATAACCACAAACATGAATAAAAGCAATAAACAACAGATTAAACTATTGGACAAGAGTATTTCATATACAGAAGTTATTACACAAATAAATAAGCTTAAATCAAACAAAGCACCGGGTAATGATGGTATTATACCAGAGATATATAAAATCCTTTCTAAAACTACATATTCATTAATACATAAGGTTTTTATTCTGGCCCAAACTGAGTTAATAACCCCCATCTTGGCAATATACATTTATTTCACCAATTTTAAAACCTAATAAAGATCCAACTAGATGTTCTTCATATCGACCCATCTCATTACTTAATGTTGATTATAAAATGTTTATGAGTATTTTTGCTGATAGATTGAAGACAATTATCCCGGCATTATAGACATAGATCAGATGGGCTTCATTGTAAATAGAAATACTTTTGATAATATAAGAAGAACTTTAACATTAATTGATTTTGCAAATAGGAAAAAGAAAGATTTAACACTTATTAGTCTTGATATAGGTTCAGCATTTGATTCAGTAAGTTGGGACTATCTGTTTACCTTACTGAAGTGCACAAATTTCTCTGATGCATTTGTAAATTTAATTGAGCATTTATACAAAGGAACGCTGGCTTATATTAAGGTAGGAACATATGTTTCACAAAAATACCCATTCTTAAAGGTACAAAGCAAGGATGTCCACTTTCTCCACTATTATTCACTTTAGTAATGGAGCCTTGGGCTAATTTGATTAGAAACAGTACTGACATAGAGGGTTTTGAAATAGAAGAAAATACAACATCAAAAATTCAACTTTTGCAGATGATGTTCTAATTACATCAGCAGGATCTAATTCTTCTATGCAGTCTTTATTTGATAAAATGATGAATTTTAAAAGTATTTCTGGTTTAATATTCAATGAAGAAAAACTAAAATACTACCTATATATACACGAAAAAATACTCTCATTAGTGATTTTACTAAATATGTACCCAACTCAGGTCAGATAACTTATTTAGGTATAATACTATCTAAAGATATTAAATCTATTATATATAATAACTATAATACCTGTTTTCTTAATATACAAAATCTTTTTAATACCTGGAATAATATGTTTTTACTATGGAGGAGAGACTTACAATTATTAAAATGATAATATTCCCCAAGATTTTATACTTAATACAATCAATAATACTTTCACCTACAAAAATAACTATCAAGAAACTGAATACACTAATGTTAAATTTCTTATGGGCACCTAATAGACCTAGGATTGCATTAAAGAAACATACTAATAGCTGGTCTCAAGGGGGTATTTCTTTTCCAGACTTTAATTTATATATTATCTCTTCTATTATAAAAGTTATTACTTTATTAATAGATCGGTCATATGTTGCAAAATGGAAAGATTATTGGGAGCTAATTAGTATGCACTTCATGAAAATCTCCTTAACACATAAAAATATGATTATAAATAACTCCATGTTGTGGTTGCTAAAGGAATTTTGTACTTCACCTATTACACCTAAACATATGGTCTGTTACCCATTAAATATTATTATTAGTTATCGTAACTTTATATTCATGCACCCTAAGTATAGGGAATGGAATTTTATTGTATTCCCTATAATTTATACCCAGGGTATGCTTATGTCATCTACTTCTGAAGGAGCTCATTTAGCTATAGATAATAATCTAAAGTACTGGTATCAGCTGATATCTGATAATAAAGTTAAAAATCTAGATTTCTTAAAACAAGAATTTGATCTAAGAGAAACTTGCTGGTTAGAGGTTCAGATCTTTAGACAACATCTCATTGATAGAATAGATCTAATGTCTATAACAGTTAAAGAATCTATTCCAAAACTGATTGATTACCTGATAATAAATTTACAGCATCAAGTTTCTGATAAAGGTAAACTTTCATATATACATAAAATTATCAGACAAGAAACTTTTTACAATGTAGATTCATACTGGAATTATTTCACCTCTATTAATGGGGACCCACCAACTCAACAAGATAAACAATATATATTGGAATCTGCTTATAGAACTACATCTTCCATTGTCTGGAGACTTTATACATGGAAATTTTTACATAGATCTTTTTATACACCTTTGATGATGAATAAAATTAATAATAAAGATAATCTATGTAAGAGATGTAATGTAGAAATTAATGCTGACTGGGCTCATATGTTTTATGACTGTATGAAGTTGAAAGAATACTGGAAGTCAATTAATGAATTTTGCAGGCTCTTTTTACAGATAATTTCATTATTTCTAAGTCTCTTATATTATTCAACACACCTGTACCTCAATGTGTTAAAAGATTAAGCTTCCCTTGTTATGGTCTATCCTAGCAGTGGCTAGGAAAATAATAACTAGAAATTGGATTTCAGATACACCTCCTTCGTTCAATGAATTTAAAAATGTTATGAATATAATGTGTCATATGGAAATAAGCACAATTAGAATGAGAACAACTAGAAAAACATCACATTTTATTGTATGGGATAATTTACAAAATTTGTTAAAAAAATTCTAATTTCAATAGCACAGTATTTTAGTTTAATTAATTGATCTGATTGTAGTGGATGTCTTTGTAAATACTTTAGTTGTTTTGTTGAATATTATAATAATACCTATTTTTAATTATTTGTATAAAATTGTTATGATATTTCTCTTATATGTTAAAACAATAAACTTGTTTTAAAAAAAAAAGAAATCAGCTTTCTACAGCCACTGTTTCCAGTGGTCTTCCAAATTGGCCTGTAAACCCAAGATTGTTGGAATAAGTGGAAGAATGGTTGGTATGATGAAAATACCAATTCACTCAAAAGGAAAATGGTAGCATAAAGCTGATTTTATTGAAAACTCCACATATCTGCCACTGAATTTCAGAGGGCAGCTTATTCTTCTGAGTTTGTTTATGCAGTTTTTTTTTGGGGGGGTATGGTTCTTACTCTTCCTTTATATGTGTTTGTCTCTCTCATTGTCAGATTTTTAACCGCTTGTTTTATTTTTCTGTGTATCTTCTGGAATGGCCTTGTTTCCGTATTTTGTCTGTTCTTCACATCACCTTTTCTTACACATTTCACAGTGGTGTTTTCATTTTTGAGTTTCACCAGATCATTTAGTGCTACTAGCCTTTTAATTGTTTTTTTTTTCTTTAGCATTTTAAGTATTTGCAAGAACATTCATTTACTGCCCCAAGATGAAGTCTGGGAAATTATACCCCTGACTTTTAAGTACAACTTCCACACATTTCCATGATTTCATGGTGCATTGTCCCTTTCAACAGAGTATTTGTTCAGCTCCATTGCACAGGGTAGCAAAAGTCAAAGCCACAACTGCTATTCACTCCAATTCCGATGCCAATCATTATGTGGGTCCTTTAAGTGCTACATAACCCTTTACAACTTATGGCGTAACAGGAGACATGCAGGAACCAACCAATCCATGTGTGTTTTTACCTTTTACTATCCAAACAGCAACTACTGAAGACGGAAGCAAACCAGGACATCCAATGCAGGTGAGCACTGTACTTATACATTACAATAGTAATGGTGCAAAGCACACCAGAAAACAGTGCATATCTCTCAAATGTACCTCATTATGAGGAATGTTTCACCCCGTGAGTCTTAAAAGGCCGTATTTCTCAGTTTCACCTTAAATGGGCTTGATACACATTCAGTGTTAAGATTTTTTTAACTGATGTCTATTTAAATAATTCTGAATCACATTCATTCTCAAAAGAACGTTTTGGAAGTATAGAGAAACACGTTTTAACCATCCTACGAGCTTCATGGGTAAAGGTGTTTGTATGCCTTTCAAAAATGTTCACATTTCATGCATTTGTTCCACATTATAAGAGGTATTGATCCACATTCTGGAGATGGAAGGTTGATAGTTGTGGAAAAATGTAACTAGACGTTACGCAAACTTCATAATAATGAGACCAGTGTGCTATGCAGAACACCAATATTCGTCTTTTTCATTAAGAAATGTGAAAAAAATATGCATGCCTGATACAAACTACTTAACACATTCAATGGCATAGAAATAGTACTTATCAAGGAATACATATTTACAGTAATCCACAACGTAAAGTAGGTGGGTGCAACTACTGCAAATTCAGTTCTACTGCTGGCCATCGAGTACAAGAAAACATCTAAATTAACGATTTTGCTAATATACAGCAAGTCAAATTCTGGCTTTCTTATTTATTTCTTATTTATTTATTTATATTTGTTGACTGGGAGTGTCCGACTAGACGTAGGTCCATTTTCAGTGGAGGCCCGGAGAGAAAAGCTCCACAGTTAAAATAAACAGACAGTAGTTACATTGGATTACATAGCGATTAACAGTTTGCATAGCAATTACTTACATCATATTTACAGATGAAGAACATAGTACATCAGTAGACAACTAGAATCTTTATCTGTTAAGTACATAACAGACATTATCAAATGTTCAAATAAAAAGTTCCTGCTGTATAATAAGTACCAGGCTTATGAGCATCTGAGCTTGCTATAATCAAGGTGGTTAATGGAGTGGAAAGAAAGGTAGTGGTTGGATGGGGTGGGTGATATTAGAGTGGGAGTTGCAAGGGCATTGCCAGCATATTTTTAGGTGTGCTTTTAGTAAAGTTTTGAAGTAGGTGCATGATGGTATGGAGGTAATTGTGGGTGGGAGGGAGTTCCATAATTTGGCTATGGTGCAAGGGAATAGTGCTTCACCAGCAGAGTTATTGGCTTTAGTGATCTGCAAGTGATTTTTGTTGCTGGATCTTAGTGGTCTGGTGGTGCGATAGGGTTGAAGTAGATTCTGGAGGGATGGGACATTTAGTGGATGGTTTACTAGTTTGTGGGCGAGTGAGAGTTGATACCACTGAAGGAGGTGAGGGAGTTCAAGCCAGCCCAATTCAGCAAGTGATAGACAGTGGTGACTACGGTAGGATGCCCCTGTGGCGAATTTGGCGATTTTGTTGTAGCAGGTCTCTAGCTTGTTTAGATTGCATTGCCTTAGGTTGGTATATATTGGAGAGGCATAAAGTAGGGTGGAGATAAGGTGAGAATTTGCTATTGAAATCTTTGCTGCTTTGGTGAGAAGTTGCTTATTTCTGTATAACGCTCCTATTTTTTTTGTGGACTTTTTTTATGGTCATGGATATGTGAATGTCAAATTTTAGTTTATTGTCTATTTCCACTGTGGCGATTTGGTGTGTTCAGTTGGGTATATAGTGGTGTTGTCTTTTGCTGTGTTGTTAAAGTGAGAGTTGTTTTGAGTATGTTTGGTGGGTTGGAAGATGAGTAGTTTAGTTTTGTTTGACTTGAGTATTAATTGGGCATCGGATAACCAAGTTTCAACAGAGGAAAAGGCTTCCTGTGTGACTTTTTGCAGTTTGGGTAGGGACTGGGCTGAGCAGATGATGGTTGAGTCATCTGCGTATTGTATGAGTGTGCCATGTTTGGTGGCAGAGGCTAGATTATTGGTGAAAACAGAGAAGAGTAGGGGTCCAAGGATGGATCCTTGGGGGACCCCTATGGTGACAGGTAGTTGGGGAGATATGTCATTCTGCCATACAACGGATTGTTGGCGGTCAGACAGGTAACTCTGAAACCAGTTGGTGATTGATTGTGAGAAGGATAGGTTATTGAGGACAGAGATAAGTTGTTTGTGTGGGACCATGTCTTCGTCTTCTTCTTTCGGCTACTCCCATTAGGGGTCGCCACAGCAGATCAGCTGTTTCCATTTCTTCCTGTCCTCTGCATCTTGCTCTGTCACACCAACTGCCTGCATGTCCTCTCTCACCACATCCATAGACCTTATCTTATGCTTTCCTGTTTTCCTGTTACCTGGCAGCTTCATCCTTAGCATCTTTTTCCCAATATACTCTGCATCCCTCCTCAGCACATGTCTAAACCTATGGAATATTGCCACTCTGGCTTTGTCTCCAAACCTTCCAAGCTGGGCTGACCCTCTAATATACTTATTCCTAATCCTGTCCATCCTCGTCACACCCAGTGCAAATCTTAACATCTTCAACTCTGCTAAGTCAAGCTCTGACTCCTGCCTTTTTGTCAGTGCCACTGTCTCCAACCCATATAGCATAGCTGGTCTCACTACCCTCTTGTAGACCTTCCCTTTCACTCTTACTGGTACTCGTCTGTCACAAATCACTCCTGACACTCTTCTCCACCCACTCCATCCTGCCTGTACTCTCTTCTTCACCTCTCTTCCACACTCACCATTACTCTGAACTATTGATCCCAAGTATTTAAACTCCTCCACCTTCACCACCTCTACTCCCTGCATCCTCACCATTTCTCTGTCATCCCTCTCATTCACACACATATATTCTGTCTTAGTCCTGCTGACCTTCGTTCCTCTTCTCTCTAGAGCATATCTCCACCTCTACAGGGTCTCCTCCACCTGTTCCCTACTCTCACTACAGATCACAATGTCATCTGCAAACATCATAGTCCACGGGGACTCCTGTCTGATCTCGTCTGTCAACCTGTCCATCACCATTGCAAATAAGAAAGGGCTCAGAGCTGATCCTTGATGTAATCCCACCTCCACCTTAAACGCATCCGTCACTACCACCGCAGACCTCACCGCTGTTATACTACCCTTGTACATATCCTGTACCACTCTTACATACTTCTCTGACACTCCCGACTTCCTCATACAATACCACAACTCCTCCCTAGGCACCATGTGATATGCTTTGTCTAAATCCACAAAGACACATTGCAACTTCTTCTGACCTTTTCTGTACTTCTCCATCAACACTCTCAGAACAAACATCGCATCTGTAGTGCTCTTTCCTGGCATGAAACCATACTGCTGATCACTAATCATCACCTCCCTTCTTAACCTAGCTTCCACTTCTCGTTCCCATAACTTCATGCTGTGACTAATCAGTTTAATCCCTCTGTAGTTACTACAGCTCTGCACATCACCCTTATTCTTAAAAATCGGTACCAAAACACTTTTTCTCCATTCCTCAGGCATCCTCTCACTTTCCAAGATTTCATTAAACAATCTAGTTAACAACTCCACTGCCATTTCACCTAAACACCCCCATGCTTCCACAGGTATATCATCTGGACCAACAGCCTTTCCATTCTTCATCCTCTTCATAGCTATCCTTACTTCCTCCTTGCTAATCCACATCTAATGGTGTGGGACCATGTCAAATGCTTTAGATATGTCTAGGAAAGTAGCAGAGGAGAGATAGCCATTGTTTTTATGCTGAAGGATAGTGTTAGTAAAGGAGAGTAAGGCGGTGGTGGTGCTATGGTTTGGTCGGAAACCATGCTGAGTATTGGAAAGGAGGTTGTTAGTAAGGAGGTAGTCTGAGACTTGAGAGTGTATGCATCTCCCTAGTATTTTGGAGAGTGGAGAGAGAATAGCTATGGGGTGGTAATTGGTTAGTTCTGTGGAGGGTCTGCCTTTGTGGAGGGGAATTATATGTGATATTTTCCACAGTGTGGGAACATAACTTTCTGACAGAGATCGGTTAATCAAGATGGATACTCGGTAGGCCAGAGCATCAGCTACGATTTGAAGGTATTCACTTGGGAGGTTGTCTGCTGCTAATTTGGTGGGCTTAAGTTTAATTAAGAGTTTTTTTATGTTGGAGGTAGGTACAGGAGGAAAAGAGAAGGCAGTGGGGAGATTACTAGCTGAAGGTGTGGGTTGGAGGGGAGGGGGGGTTGTGTTGTTTAGCTAGTGATAGTATGGTTTGTGTGAAGTGTGTGTTGAATGAGGTAGCAATATTTTCTGAGGAGTGAGGGATGTTAGGAGGAGGGGTACTGACTTTACCTGCGTGGAGGATGGAGTTTATGGAGGACCAGAATTGTTTGGGGCTGTGTTGGGAGGAGTCTAGGGCAGAATGGTAGTATTGGAATTTGTCCTGTTTTATTAGCTTTTTGACTCTATTGCGTAGTTCTAGGAATTTCTGTCTAGTTGAGGGGGTTTTGTGCCAGTGCTCCCAGGTTTTATCCCTGTTTTTCATTTCTGACTTAGTGGTTTTCTGTAGCCATGGGGAGGGTTGTGCTTTGATTCTGGAAAGTCTTATGGGGGCATGGTAATTAAGGATGCTCAGGAAGGTAGTATTAAAAAATTCAACTGTGTCATCAAGACTGTGGTACTTTGGAGGATGCCAGTTACATTCTTTGAGGGATGAGATGAATGTGAATGGGTTAAAGTTTAGTTTTTTACGTATTTGACAGTAGATGACAGGTTTAGCTTGTTAATAGGTATTTTTGAGCAGGAATGTTGTGGAGTGATCACTGAAGCTATCTGGTAAGCAGCCTTTATATATGACTGGGGGCTCTTACTGACTTTTTTTTTTTAAAGTGGACCTGTGTGTTGAGAGACAGCCTTACAAGACTATCTGCAAATATATAGAGCTGAGTATATTTTTCTTTATTATTCTGTATTATAGAGCTAAATTGTTGCTTAGATATCTGTTGTCTTAGTGTTCTGCAAATATACAGAGATCAGTATATATATTTTTTTGGTTTTATAATTTACACTCTGATTCCTCACGTCTCTGTTGAAACTTTTCCCCACCCCACCCCCTCATTTTGGTTTCTATTACTTATGTGTTGTTAACTCAAGGTTCCCTTAATTTGAACTGTTAATAGCAGCAGTCTGCATTTAAAGTGGACCTGTGTGTTGAGAGACAGCCTTACAAGACTATCTGCAAATATATAGAGCTGAGTATATTTTTCTGTATTATTCTGTATTATAGAGCTAAATTGTTGCTTAGATATCTGTTGTCTTAGTGTTCTGCAAATATACAGAGATCAGTATATATATTTTTTTGTTTTATAATTTGCACTCTGATTCCTCACATCTCTGTTGAAACTTTTCCCCACCCCCCTCCCTGTTCTTGGTTGTAGTTTAAATTAAATTTGGTGGCTTTTGCAGTGCCCTCCCCACTGTAGATTTGATCTAGGACACTCCCCCAGTCCCATCTCTTTACCGCATTCTACCTAATAAACCCTTTCTGCACTTGCTTTTAGTCCTTTTTAATTTAATTACATTTTTTTCAAACTGTGTGTGGACTAATATTGCTACATACTCAAGTGTGCCATCTTGTACTGCATGTGAATTGTTTTTACTACTGTTTTTGCTACTTTTCTGGAAAAAAAAATTGTAAGCCTGTTTCCTACCTTTCCTATAATTAGTGTTCCAGATACAGATTTGCTGCATCCAGGACTATTTGTAAGCTTCTGAGCCTCCAAGCCTTTCTGTGTTGGAGGGAAGCCTTCTAGCTTATCAGTGGGAGTGGTAAGCACTAGGTCACCTGTCTACCACATGAGTGGTTCTGGCCCAGAATTTGTAGTTATTGGCCATTTGGGCGGTCTTCCATCTCTCTCAACTTTCTGATTTGAAGGCCTGCATTTGCACTTCTTTCTGTCCTGTAACTCCTGGGCCATCTCGTTTGCTCATTCAAAAAAAAAAATCTGCTTTTATTGTATTTGTGTTTCTTCCTACTTTATTTTGCTTTTGTGTCATCTTAAAAGTACTTAATTGTATTTATTACTGGTTGGTGTAACTCATTCTAAGCCTTTTAGTTTAAGCACTTGGGCTTCAGACCAGTTGTTTTACATTAGGAAGGTTTGTGGTCTGCACTGTAGTGGCAGGACAGGTAGCTTACATCCTTCTAAGTTGGGAACTGCTGATTGAGGGCTCAGTGTCTGTTATTCTAAAAGTGTATTAATTATGTTTTAAGCACTTGGGCTTCAGGCCAGTTATTTTACATTAAAAGGGTATGTGGTCTGCACTCTTGTGGGAGGTGAGGCTGGACTCTGCCCTTCTAGCTGGGAATTTCTGGTTAAAGGCTTATAGTGCCTGCATATCTAAACTGCTTCTTACTGAAATTGGTACACCTTGTTTGCTGTAGCATAGACTAGATCCAGGCCTGCTGAATCTAGCTTTGTTTGTATAACTTGAGCACTAATCCAGGCATTCTTTAAAGTATTCAATTGTATCTATTACTGCTTGGTAGTAACTTGATTAAAGTGTAGCTATCATTCTAAGTCTTTTGGATTAAGCACTTGGGCTTCAGACCAGTTGTTTTACATTAGGAAGGTTTGTGGCCTGCACTGTGGTGGCAGGACAGGTAGCTTACATCCTTCTAAGTTGTGAACTGCTGATTGAAGGCTCAGTGTCTGTTATTCTAAAAGTGTATTAGTTCTGGTTTAAGCACTTGGGCTTCAGGCCAGTTATTTTACATTAAGAAGGTTCGTGGTCTGCACTCTTGTGGGAGGAGAGGCTGGACTCTACCCTTCTGAGCTGGGAATTTCTGGTTAAAGACTTATAGTGCCTGCATATTTGAACTGTTTCTTACTGAAATTGGTACACCTTGTTTGCTGTAGCATAGACTAGATCCAGGCCTGCTGAATCTAGCTTTATTTGTATGCTTCTTGTTTGTTTGCTTGTTATTTCCCTGAAACGCTAATTCCACCTAAAACGCGGGTTTTCAGCGCTTCTGTGTATCCCTAGTGATATCTGCATTGCTTACTGTACTTATTTCCTTGTTTCACTTGAAAGAAAGTTACTGTTTGTCATTTTTGCATTTAAGTTACCTGTAACACATTGCATTTAAGTTACTTGGCACTTGCTCACTAAATTAATTATATAAGTCAGCACTAACATATTAAAAGCACTACACCCTCACAAACTCCCCTTGAGTACCTCTTTCCCCATTGGCCCTTTTTTTTCAATTATAAAAGAATTCCCAATACTATTCTAGCATGTCCAAAGGTCAGTTGTCAATCTCCTCTCCGGTCCAGCTGGTGACTCTGGGAATCTTGAGGCAATGTTACAACTGCCTCATGTACACAGACAACCCTCTCCTCCTCCCAACAAATTCCAACACATGTGAGAGATGCAACCATATAGCCATACTGGTGGCTAAGCTCTCTCAACTCAGTACTGGCAAAACCAGTCAGGAGGAGAAGGAAACCACACTCACTACAATTCCAGTCTCACATAGACCTACCACGACAGCAAACCAAACACATAAACACACAAAAACATACTCGGAGGCTGTAAATAAAAATCTGCCTAAGCAGCAGAGACCTCCAAAGCAGACACCCAAGCAACTGCTACCCCAAAACAAAACACATGCAACACATAGTTCACAAAGCCAGTGTGCCGAACAGTCACAGCCCTTAAGGCTAAACAACACACCTGATACACTTGTAATAGGTGACTCTATCGTCAGGCACACTGATGTCCCGATCACCAGGCTAAACAAGGAGAAGGTCACGGTGAGCTGCCTGTCAGGTGCTAGGATCCGCCACATAACACAAGCACTCAAGTCACTCCAAGGCAAGTACAAATATGACTCAGTCATTGTCCATGCTGGTGTGAATGACCTGAGACGTACCTCCCAGGACTACATGAAAAGAGACATAGAGGAGCTCTCTGAGCATGTAGCCCAGGCCGGTATGACCCTGACCTTGAGTAGCATCTTACCCTCACCAAGAATGATGCCACAATATGAAGACAAGATGATCAATTTCAACAATTGGCTTAAGTATTGGTGTCATTCAAAGGGGATCCAATGCCTGTCAGCCTGGGATGACATGCTCGACAAGCCATGATGCTTCACTAGGGACGGCTTGCACCTGTCACCCCTTGGCTTTTGGATATTGGCAAAGGCTCTTGCTACCCCCATAGTGCCTTTTTTAGGCAAGGCTCAAAAGACAAACCCACCTCCATTGGTATCACAAGGGATAAGAAACTAAGAGTAATGCTACTCAATGCCAGAAGTCTAAACCTCAAGATGCACGCACTCTCAACTCTCCTTAGCATGGAGAACATTGATGTCTGTGCAGTAACAGAAACCTGGTTCAAGGCTCCCGAGAGCACCCCAGCACTACCAGGTTATACCTCATACCATGCTTTTCAGCCCCAAAACTTGGACCGAACCACAAAAGGAGGGGGAGTATCAATATTCGTCAAAGATACCCACACCTCCAGGTTGGTGACACAGCACGAAGCATCAGAGACTATCCATGTGCAACTAACAGTGGGTAAAACTGCCTTCCAGTTTATAGCCTGCTACTGACCACCCTCCCAAACCCAGGAACCCCACTCTGCCTTCCTGAGAACACTGGAAAATATGAAGGTCTCTCCAAACACCATTATATTGGGTGACTTCAACTACCCAAACATAGACTGGGAGCATTACTGTAGCTCCAACACCCTAGCCCAAAGGTTCCTAGAATTTATAAACTCAAATACTATGGAACAACTTGTTACCAATCCCACAAGAGGGGAAAACATACTGGACCTGATCATCACCAACATGGGGACTCTATGCTCCAGACCAGAAGTGTATCCCTCACTGGTAAGATCAGACCATAAACTAATCTCACTGGATATTCACATCCCGACTCCACCCCCTGCCCTGAAAACCACAGTGAAAAACGTCTCTAAAGCAAATTTCACACTCCTCAAAACTGAGGTGGAATCCTTCAAAGCCCCCGGGCCTGTGGAAAATACGGCCCAAACCGCAGAATCCTTTATAAACGCATTCTATGAACACCTTCAGGATTGCATGGATCATGCAATCCCAAATAAAACCAAGACCCAATCCTCCAAAGGCAGACATCCTGTCTGGTGGACCCCAGCCATAAACAAACTATACAATAGAAGGAGGAAGCTACTATATGATAGAGCAAAATCCCAAAAAGGGAAGGCATCTCTGATCAGTATGAGCAAAAAACTACGGGCACTCATAAAATCGTCTAAGGCCAGCTTCGAGAGAAAAATTGCACAGGTCACTAAGGATAATCACAAGACTTTCTTTAGTTATGTTAGGAACCTGGGTGGGAATTCCCAGTTATGCTCAGAATTACTCCAAAATGACAAAAAATACACTGAACCCACAGACATTGCCAACATCCTAGCTGACAGCTTCAGCGCAACCCCCCCCCACCAAAAGGGCAAATATCTATCCCAGCAGAGTGCTGCCCCCCTGACATCTCAGATGCTCAGTTAAGAGCTGCCCTCTCCAAAGCAAAAAACACAGCATCAATGGGACCAGACGGTGTCCCGGGCTGTGTCCTACATGAACTCCAAGAAGAGCTAAACCCAAACATAAAACTACTGTTCAATCTCAGCCTTACTACAGGATATGTACCCAAAGAGTAGCGTACAGCAACAGTGTTCCTTCTCCACAAAGGTGGTGCCTCAACGGATCCTGCAAACTATCGCCCCTGACTAGCTTGGTCTGCAAAGCTATGGAAAGGATCATCATGGACCTCATAAATAAAGATATTGGGGACCTACAGACACTGGATCCTACCCAGTTTGGCTTTGTTAAGGGCAGATCCTGCCTCTTAACCTGGTTGATTTCTTTGAAACAGTCACCAAGGCCATTGACGAGTGGAAGGTGGTCTACACAGCCTACCTGGACCTCGCAAAAGCCTTCGATACAATACCCGACTCGAGCATTATAGATAAGCTCACCAGCTTAAATATAAACCCCTATGTCACTAGATGGGTTGCAAACTGGCTCAAGGACAGAACCCACATGGTTAGAATTGCTGGAGCCATGTCAGACTCCAAACCAGTTACAAGTGGCGTCCCACAAGGCTCAGTCCTGGGACCTCTCTTGTTCGGTATATATTTCTCGGAGGTACAGGCCACCACGGAAGGACTGTGGCTGACCAAGTTCGCAGATGACTGCAAACTGGGTGCCATAATCGACTCTCCAGCTGACACAAGCATCCTCCAAAAGGGCCTCATAGAAACAGACAACTGGTGCCAGAGCCATGGCCTCAGGCTAAACGCCAAAAAGTGCATAGTCATCCCCTTTGGCAAAAACAAAGTGCCCACAAATTACCACATAGGTGGTAATCCATTAAGTACAGAAGAAGTAATTAGGGACCTGGGGACCCAAGTTGATAGCAATCTCTCATTTGACAACCACATGGCCAAAGTGGTTAGAAAAACATTTTATATAGCCCACCTAATCATGAAGGGATTCACATCTAGATCAGGGGAGGTCATCGTGCCTCTTTACTCATCCCTCATCAGGCCCATAATTGAGTACAATGCCCCTTTTGGGATGTCTCAGAATGCAACGAAATAGAACACCAACCAGTAAAATAGTAATGTAGACCTGTGGATACCAAGGCTCGTACTCGGGATGTAGTCCTAAAAAGCTTTATTCCATAAACAGCGTCACTCCATAAAGCAATACATAAAGCAATACAAAGAGAAACTAACAGCTGGTTAAGCACTTTCAACTGGCGACCCAGTCTTCTTCAGAACACATTACAAAATACTTACAAAGCTTATATAGTATCCCAATGGATTCATTTTCAAAAAAGCCAGCCAAAACTTTTAAAGGTGTACTATCCAATTCACTGAATTTGGAACTTTCATAATAACATAACATAATCCATTGGACTGTATAAATAATAAAAACATGTTGTTCAAAAAGATAACACCAATACAAAAATACAAAACTACAAAAAATGTCCACTAACACCCTAAAATATATAGCGTCTGAAATGCTCCAACTATATGTAAGACTATTATGCTAAAGGATTCTAAACGTAATATAATATACATCCTATCCCTTTTTTCTGATTGAACATAAGATGAATCTCACTTTTAAAAAATATCACTTTTAAAAATGGTTAAAAATATATATGTAGTGAAAATCCACTACATCTATACTTATCCTATAAAAAATATATATATATATTTATCTATAACTCTAAACATGTAATAATAAACTACTAAATAATACTCATGTGTAAATGAACTATCCTATACTAAAAAAGTCCCTGATCATAAACTCTTACTGTCAGGACAGTATCAGGAAGGGTTTAATACTGACAAAGTCATTTAATCCAGGATTCCTGGTGGCATTGGTAAACATCTGCCACTTACTTTCTAATGATGCTAGAATCATCTTCCAGTTCCCTCCAAATGGGATACAGTTAACTTGGTCAATAATGGCAAATCGAAAACTATTTTCATCCCCTTTATCCAAAATGTGTCTGTAAAGGGCATTTTTGTTATCACATTTTTGAATGCGATACAAATGTTCATAGATACGTTTTTTCAGTTGTCTCTCGGTTTTGCCAATATAATATGCCTGACAAATACAGCAGGTAGCTATATACACAACCTGTCTGGTATTACAATTTCCTGTCCTTAACTTAATTCTCGTGTGATTAATGTCTTCTAATTGTATATGTAATACCTTGTTTATATACCTACATTGGTTACATCTCCCACATTTCGAGGTGCCTTTATATTTATCATCACTAGTTATAGTGTTACTTGCTTTCTCCAATATTCTTTTCAAATTGGGCGCTGTTTTAAATATATGTTTAGGAGTTGGTCCTACATATTTAAGCAAATTGGAGGTCGAAATGATGTCCCAATGTCTGCGTAGAATGTCCAGAATATAATTGGTCTGCGGTGTATAAGTTAATACACACATTCGTCCATAATACGCATTATCCTCTCCAACTTCATTAACTTTAATCTCATAGTTACCTAATAGGGGCGGATATTTCTTCCCCCATTCTCTCTGAACATACTGTATTGTATCTTTGATCATATACTCTGGGTATCCGCGGTTGAGAAATAAATTTTTAATAAAATCCAGTTCTACCTTCATTACACTTTCAGTGGATGACATCCTGGCTGCCCTAATACACTGACCCTTTACCACATTTTTAAATACATGTGATGGATGATTACTTGAAAAATGTATATAATCATTAGAAAAAGTAGGTTTCCTGTATATCTTAGATGTGAAACCTAAATTATCATGTCCAACTAAAATATCCAAATAGGGTATTTCAATTTAGCTATAATTATGTGTAAATTTTAAAAATTTGGTAGTCCCGTTAAGAAAATTCAAAAATTCCTGCAACCTATCCGTGGATGCCTTCCATAAAATAAAGATGTCATCCAGATATCTAGCATAAAAAATTATATCTGTGTAAAATTCGCTTTTAAAAAGAACCTCAGACTCCCATTCCAACATCACTAAATTAGCGAATATGGGAGCACATGATGCTCCCATTGCGACCCCTCTCATTTGTCTAAAATACTCTCCTTGAAATGTGATATAATTATGATCTAGTACAAGTTCCATCATGTCACAAAGTAAGCTCACTTTGTCCCAATTCAAACCTGAATGTTTACGTAAACTATTGTTGAAATATTCAAGGCCTATATCTTTTGGAATGCTGGAAAAAAGATCCACAACATCGATGGTCAAAAACGTAATATTAGGATTCCATTTATCCTTAGTAAGCTTCCCTAAAAAGTTCCAGGAATCCTTCATGATATGTGGAATGACCTTGTATATATGTTTAAGCTGACCATCAATTAGTTTACCAATATTAAATGTTTTCGACTTTGATCCAGATACAATAGGTCGAAATGGTGGATTGTCCAATGATTTATGTGTCTTAGGAATACCTACTATTTTAGCCAACACTGGGTGATCGTTTTTCAAAAACATATAGGTGTCATTAGTAATCCTATTATCTATCAAATACTCTTCAATTGCCAGATCAATTCGTCTATGGCCTATATTAATTGGTTAATAGAAACACTTTCATAATTGTCAGTTCTATGTAGAAGTTGATAAATGATGGAATTGTATTCTACAGAAGGGAATAGAACTATCCCTCCACCCTTATCGGGTTTCATAATCCGAACTTCTTTATTGCATATAACCCGCTTCAAACATTCCCTTTCCTTGTGTGTGAGATTGTTATTTGCAACATTATCCATGGAACCATCTCTCTGTTTCTTATGTAACCAATATATGTATTTACACACTAATTTCTCAAAGTTGGTTATATTAGGATTAGAAATTGGAATATACGTACTTCTCTTACGTATATTATGATAACCTGTTTTGTGTTGGTTAGGTTCTTGTAGCCCTTCATTATCAAACATGATTGCTAGATTGAGTTTACGACAGTATAACTTAATTTGTTTGATATTGTCGACTAAGTCCATCCTAGCTGTTGGTATAAATTTCATACCCTTACTCATGACTCTCACAAATTCTTCATCTACCTCCACGTCAGTGTAATTAAAAACATTGAAGCCATCATAACTAGTAAATATATGCTTAGTCCTATCAGAACTAAAATCAACTTGCGAAAAGCTCTCAATATTTTCATGTAAATTATCAGTTAGATGCTTCAATGATGTATCATGCAACATGGATGTGTCTGCACAATAACTGGTGTGGGAATTGTTCATTACTTCCTGTAGTTGTTCCACTGTCTGTTTAAATTCCTCCTGGATTGTGGTTTGCCCCCTGAAAATTTCCATCTCTATAGGAATTCCTAGATGGTAGTCTAGGTGCTTGATTAGTAGATTCCTGTTCTATCGTATGTATCGTAACGTATCTATGAACATTTGTATCGCATTCAAAAATGTGATAACAAAAATGCCCTTTACAGACACATTTTGGATAAAGGGGATGAACATAGTTTTCGATTTGCCATTATTGACCAAGTTAACTGTATCCCATTTGGAGGGAACTGGAAGATGATTCTAGCATCATTAGAAAGTAAGTGGCAGATGTTTACCGATGCCACCAGGAATCCTGGATTAAATGACTTTGTCAGTATTAAACCCTTCCTGATACTGTCCTGACAGTAAGAGTTTATGATCAGGGACTTTTTTAGTATAGGATAGTTCATTTACACATGAGTATTATTTAGTAGTTTATTATTACATGTTTAGAGTTATAGATAAATATATATATATTTTTTATAGGATAAGTATAGATGTAGTGGATTTTCACTACATATATATTTTTAACCATTTTTAAAAGTGATATTTTTTAAAAGTGAGATTCATCTTATGTTCAATCAGAAAAAAGGGATAGGATGTATATTATATTACGTTTAGAATCCTTTAGCATAATAGTCTTACATATAGTTGGAGCATTTCAGACGCTATATATTTTAGGGTGTTAGTGGACATTTTTTTGTAGTTTTGTATTTTTGTATTGGTGTTATCTTTTTGAACAACATGTTTTTATTATTTATACAGTCCAATGGATTATGTTATGTTATTATGAAAGTTCCAAATTCAGTGAATTGGATAGTACACCTTTAAAAGTTTTGGCGGGCTTTTTTGAAAATGAATCCATTGGGATACTATATAAGGTTTGTAAGTATTTTGTAATGTGTTCTGAAGAAGACTGGGTCGCCAGTTGAAAGCGCTTAACCAGCTGTTAGTTTCTCTTTGTATTGCTTTATGGAGTGACGCTGTTTATGGAATAAAGCTTTTTAGGACTACATCCCGAGTACGACCCTTTTGGGATGTACCTTACCAGACACCTGCAGCAACTGGAAAGACCCCAAAAGTACCTCACCAAGAGGATCAAAGGGCTCAAACAGATGTCATATGCTGCCCGGTTAAAGAAACTCCAGCTCTACTCAGTGGCATACCGCCTGCTCAGAGGCGATCTGTGCCTGACATATAAAGCCATGTCCAACCAGGAATTAATGGACATGCTGCACCTCAGAAAATCCAAATCCCATCGAGCTACGCGCTCGAGAGACTTGAACCTCAGCACTGAAATAAATAGGACATGCTGGAGGGACAGATTCATAACCCAGAGGCTCCGTTCACTCTGGAATAAAATCCCAGTCCAGGTTAGGCAGAGTCCCTCATTGACTCTCTTCAAGAGGAATCTTGATGAGTGGATGGGAGATTGTAGGTTTACCCCGGGTATCACTTCTGTGTCACTGTTAGACAGAGGCACAGTATACTAACCTCGAAAAAGGGCATAGCAAAATGGATTTAAAATGGGTGGCGAAAGCCAAACACACTCTGGCTAGGCTTATAAATGCCCTAGGGCAGATAGCCTAGTATGAACCTATGACTAGTATCCAATCCAGGGTAGTGTGCTTGCTGGAATTTTTATTTATCCTGGTTGGCGACTGGACTAGTTGGGTGAAGCCATGAAGGTTTACATGATGGGTTGGATGGTTGCCAGAACAGGATTGCCAGTCAATATTGAAATCACCTAAAATGATAGTTTCTTGGGGGAGATGGTGGGTAGACCAGCTGAGGAGGTTTTCTAGTGGAGGAATGTTTTGGCCAGGTGGGAAGTAGCAACCAATTATGTTGATGGTTTTGTTCTGGTTTATTTTGAGGTTGGTATATATTATTTCTTCATTGCCTATTTGTGGAGCTGATGATTTTAAGATCTGGATGTTTGGATCGGCTAGAGCAACCATTGCCCACTCATCTTCTCTCTACCCTTCTTTATGACTTTCCCATGCTTACTAACCTTAGCAAATCTGACCTGACCTTAACAAAGCTGCTATAATCATATCGTCAGATTTGCAACTGGCATGCCCTATAGGACACACCACTGCCTAAACTTAAAAAACCTTTGCTAGATAGAACTGCCAAGCCTTCTCCAGCTAAACCAACTTATAGAAGCATTTAAAATTCTCAAACATCCAGACAACACCCCTGCACTGAAAAATATAATCATCCCATACAGCAATCTAGACTCACTCTGCTCATCAAATAGACTGCTTGTCCAAACAATCAAATCCTATAATTCAGCTGGTAATTCTCTATTCACTAATGCCGTAGGTAAAATATGGAACTCCCTCCCTCCCAACCTTACTCTTGTGACCTCCTTAGCCCAATTCAAAAAGAGTCTTAAACTTCATTTCAAATCACATTGGCTATGTCCATGCTCCCAGCCCTGATTAGCTCCTTCCTTTAAACTAGGGTACTAACATCCTCTGGCTTACTCTAGTAGAGAAACTAAACCTTTTTATTATGGAAATGATCTAACTTTATACTTGTTGACTGAATCTGACTACAAATAGATGCCTTTATTATGATGAACATCACTTGTAAATGTTTACCTGAGGTATGGGTCCTGTAATCACAACAGGATCTATGGATATAAACTAAACTTATAATCTGTATTTGTTGTATTTTAAGATAGCATGTTTGAACAAGTCTGTAAAAAGACAAGTCTGTAAAAGAATTTCTGTATTTGCTATAGCTATATCTAGCATGATTTAACAAATCTGTAAATTGTTTTTCTCATAAATATTTTACTATATGTAACATTTTTCTAATGTATCTATGTTGGAGCTTTTCTCCCCGGGCCTCCGCTGAAAATGGACATGTATCCAGTCGGACTATCCTGGTAAACAAATGTAAAAAAAAATAGATGCTGTTTAAATATTATAGCTACACCACCTCCTTTCTTGTTTAGCCGGTCTACTCTTAGTATGCCATTACCTGTAGGGAGTATTTGCTCACTGGTAATGTGAGGTTTTAGCCAGGTTTCTGTCAGGATTACTATATCCGGGGAGTACAAGTCTATGGTGGCATGGAGTTTATGGACTTTGTTGTATATGCTTCTGATAGTTAAAATATGATGCAACATAACACAAACCTCCATTTTAAACAAAATAAAAGCGCGTGCTGAAAACATTCTCATAATTAAATCATACAACCGGAGGAATAGATAATACCAAAACAACAAAGTAAATCGATACCGGAAACAACGTAAAAACACAAGATTAACTGCAAATTTCTACAGAGCTAAAGAAAAGCTGGGGCTAAGTGCGTACGTCAGACATTAAGCCGTAGCACAAGCACCACTACTGCAGTTGCGATGTATACGACGAATTTCAACCAAACAGCAAAAGACAATAATAGTGACACAATCCTTCCTAATCTCCAACCTTTAACGGATTACGTCACGTGTAAGCAAACATTTCCGGTGGCAACCAATCTGACCGCCCTTAATTCCGCCTTTTTTTTGATTAGTCAAGCCAGGAAAGGACAGTCCTGATTGGTGAATACAGAGTAGAGAGCAACGCATACGGAAGAAAGAACGGATTAAAGAGAAATAGAAAAACAATGGTGGGGGATTTGCTATTGTTTGGGTGAGTGCTTTAGTTTGAAATTAACTGTATTCTTTTGTACGAGTAACACCGATTTTGGTTGGTTTTACTTTTTACTACGTTTACAGAGTTTTGATTGTAAATTATATGCCTTTTATTTTTTTTAATGCGTGTAATACTATTTTACATACTACTTGTACTGTGTTTTAAAAGTAATAATTCTGTATGATTTTTCTTAAATGTTATATTATCTTTATAAATAGAAATTGGGTACGTATTTTCTGAGCTTTTTTAGAAACAATGCGGCTTGCAGAGATCAAAATATGTCAAGTTTCTGACTGCTACCGTGTAACATTCATATATGATATATTTTTTGAAAGATTTTGTCGAAAGTGTCATTTTGTTTGTTTTTTAGAGTTTTATGTGATTAAGCGGTTTCATGTTTTGTACACCTACTATTTTTATTCGTAGTAATTATGGTACTCTAACCAAACAATTGACGGCTCCAGTTCCTAGACTAGGTTCATAGGTCGTTCCTAAACTTACGGTTCAGGAGACCATTGAGGAGCCCTTCTCAGTTGCCCCCAAATAATTGCTAGTTAAGTGATTTGCTCAAACTCTTATAGTAGGCAGCTCAAGGGATGAGTGAAGCAAACCTGCAGGAAGTAGCAGCTGGTTAACATGTCGTAGCTTTAATTGTGTGCACTACTAGTAAGAAGTAGCAAAGAACCAGGTTAACTAAGCGCTGAAAATCATACTGAAAGTAAGTATATTATTGCAACGTAGCACGTGATCAATTTAATTGTGAAACATACCAGAATTTGGTTTCAATTGTAAGAAGTCAGCTACTCAAAAATTGGCTGTAGCTTACCTCTCAAGGGTACCTCATTACGAGGAACGTACCTCATTTGGGGTCTTAAAAAGTTCATGTTTCTCGAACTTCTAAAAAGTTCCACATTGAAAGAGTCTGTCACACATTTAGTGTTAGGAATTTTTTTAAGTAAAATCCATGGTCAATAGAAATTAATCATATTAATTAAAGTATCTTCTTTATAAGCCAAACCAGCATATTTTAACCATGCTATGACCTTCCTAGTTGAAGTTGTTAGCAAGCCATTATAGGTTCATAGGTTTATACTAGGCTATCTGCCCTAGGGCATTTATAAGCCTAGCCAGAATGTGTTTGACTTTCGCCACCCATTTTAGTATGTGTTCCACATTTTGCCCATTTGTTTCACATTATGAAGGCGAGTGTTCCTCATTTTGGAGATGGAAGGTTGAGAGCTATGGGCTGTAGATGATTTGTCACTTAAAGTGATATCTGGTCCCCATGTGTAAAAATGGAGGAAAAATGGGTTGTGGATGGATGAAATACAGAGAATTGGTAAACTGCCATTAGTAAAGAACCAGCTAAACAATGAGCTGAAAGTCTTGCTGAAAGAAATCGAGAAGTTTGTCATTGCTACATAGCACGTGGTCTATTTCATTGCGAGATATACCAGAGTTTGTGTTGCAGTTGTAAGATGTCAGCTAAACAGATGTAGTATATTACAAAACATTGATAAGACTGCCATTATTAATCTTGCAGATTACTTGCACAAAAATATAAAATCACTCGCTTATTTCAATAGCTGAAAATAATCATGTTAGTTGGTTTATTATTTTTTTTCTTTCTTGCTGAAAAACGGCTGAAGCATTCATTTATTTTTAAGCAGTTAAAGTAATGTTTGTCAAAGCCACAATTAAAATTCTACATGCTCTTGCCTCTAACTTGCAAAGCATAGCTCTCAACCTTCCATCTCTGAAATGAGGAAGACTATCGCTCATAATATGGAACAAATGGGTAAAATGTGGAACGTATAGTAACAGCTTACTAACAACTTCAATTAGGAAGGTCATAGGATGGTTAAATATGCTGGTTTTAATTATGAAAATGATCTTTTGATTTATTAATAGGATTCTTTTCTATTTACCATGGATATCGGTTAAAAAAAATTTCTAACACTGCTTGTATCCTTTCAATGTGAAACTTCGAGGAAGATGAAATTTTTAAGACCCCAAATGAGGTACGTTCTTCGTAATGAGGTGCACTTGAGCGGTATGAAGCCAAGTCTGTTTGCTGGCTGCTAATTGTCGTATAATGGATTCCTACCTGCTGATGGCTTGCTTCCCAGATTCATAGAAGCCTAATGTACTTTTACTGATGACCTGGTACCATTTATTTTCAGTCTTTCCCTTTTATCTTGCATATTTCCAGAAGTATGGAATTTAGCAGCTATAAACTAGTATAAACCTATCCTAAATCTTCTTTTGGTATCCATAACACTTGTATGCCTTTCGCTCTGTAGCTTACATGCTTCCTTAACGAGAACATAGTAAGGTCTGATCAGTAATGATTAAGGAGGAGCTACAGCACTTTAATTGCCATGTACATGGTTACTAATGCCATTGTTCAAAAAAGTTGGTCTAAGAAAGCTCATATTCAGTATTTCATTTATGATAACATCTGAATACCATCTTTCACTGAATTCTTTAACAAAATCCCCACTTTTGGAAAGCAAGGGAAATCCACACAGTGGTTCCATATTTATTTGTGAAGAAGTTGTATGTTCAAAAGAAAAAAATCCACCTCTTCACAGCCCACAGGTATACATACACCACCATATTTTTCTCATTATTCACCAACTCCCTCCTCTGTGCCTTTCAAGAGTAGCTATCAACATTATATATTTGTACCACCATTCTCCTTGTATCTGTTAATGAGTATCTTTAGGTCAGCAAACTACCTCATAATGATTTCATGCAAATGTAAAAGCAGATAACACATTTACAGTTAAGAAGCTGCCACATCCAGAAAGTTTTGGAAGAAAAGAGTTTATCATCATGTCTATCTCTGTGCAGTACTAATTCCCCAGTGTCCCTTTAAGTGCTCAGAATTTTATAGTATATCCCCCAAAATAGTGTTATCTGGACTGCCATTTGCCATACTGATGCAGTATTTGAAACACATTTTCACTTGCATTCACAGCCTTTTTAATCCCATTTATTAATCTCAACCCCTCCCTGTGTCCTTGAACATCAGGAGAAGGAGTTAAGACCCAGAGATGATGGTAGTCCTCAAACAGTGGTTAAGAGAAGTTTTGTGCTTTTTTCTCCATCTCCTATACTGTCTCTCACCTGGCCTGACAGTGTGGTTTTTCATCGGTCTTGTGGATCCCAGCTAAAATGACTGTGTACTTGGAATTGTCGTCTTGTGTCCCAATTGCAGATCCTGCTGCAACAGCAGCAATCCTTTCTTTCCCCAAGTGGAGCTCATTTGTCAGGGCTTTTCCAAGTATCTCCTCACTTTCCCAGGATGGATAAGTAAGTTGAGCACTCATTACATCCTTTCTTTGCTGACTGTTCCACTGTGCAGGCTACTAATCAAATCTGTGTTATCTGAGGCATTTGCTAGTTTAGAACTGGCAATACTATTTTGTTCTTTCGGTCCATCTTGCATCCACAGTGCAGTTGTGTCCCTATAAAATGACAGCGTCTAAATGGAATAAATCCCAATGGTCTGTTTTTCCTTTACTGTTTAATAACTATCGAGTCACTGGCATCTTGAGGCAATTTTGTACTTTGCACGATACATATATATTTTTCATGGTGCTATTTTTGCCCCTCTTCCTGCCAGCAACTAAGCCTCCCCTCATAATACTTGTTCATGTCTGTACCACAAGCATTAACCAGTACAGTACAGAGTGAGTTCTTCGGAGGGAGGCAATAAGCCAGACAGCCTTGATGGATGTTTTATGTCCCTGTTCACACCAGGCCCTTTCTGTCTGTAGGGAGCACACCTTTGTCCTCTCTCCAGGTATGTCTGGTTGAGTCCGGATGGGACCCTATGGCATCCTATCTTTATCTTTGGGTGGAGAACTAAATGTTGCACCCCCCCCCCCCCCCCCAAAGCTTCAAATCATGCAGGATGTGAGCAGTGGGGGACTTTTCATTTTCCAGCAATATGGTTTTTATAGTAAGGAATGGTTATTCCTGTTTAAGTTGTTTTAGGTGACTTGTTTTGTAAAGTTGCAGAGTACAGTACTATTTTCAGTGATGGATCCGGTTAGAGAGGTATACAGTAGTATAGTGACCTTCCCTAGCTTGATTAAACATTGCCTTTTAGTATTTAATTTTATTTTGAATTTAACTGAGATACTATTTCCATTGGACGCATTTCAGTGGTAGCCTGGGGATTTAGACTGGCCGTAGAATATGCTTTTTTTTTTTTTTTTTTTTTTTTTTTCCCATTTCTTGTTTTTACTTTGCTAGGCATGCACAAACCATAGTTCAAACTGTTGTATAGCATCATTTTTAGATTTTTTTTTTTTTTGATTGTGTCATTTTTTTTGTAATCCTAATTGAATATGCTTTTTTGTGAGTCTAAGAATGGTTATTGACCATAAAGGAGAGGTAATTCATTACTACTGCTTCAGATGTACATTTGTAGACCTTGGAGACCTTTGCTTTGTGTTAACCTAGTTATTTACTTTTGTCATCTGGAGCCCATTTCACATGTTAAGCTCTCAAAAGAGTAATCCAGAAATAAGGGGCCCTGCTACAAGGCCTTGTGGAACACTGCTAGTAATGGCCATTGAAATGATAAGTTAATCCCCCTCCTACCTTAGTTTGTTTATTCTGTTGTATTTCTTTGGGCAAAAACTGTTTAAAAGATGTGGCTTGGTATTTGACTTTTGTTTTTGTTTTCTTAGGAAGAATAGTGTGATATCTTGGGAAAGTTAAGATAACCAGCATAAGTAAATGTTAAACCTTCAAGTGCTGCTGTTGCTTCTTCCAAAAAAAGCCAAAGCTCTCCTCTTAGTAAATTGTACAGTCCATTGTTTAATAGAGAAGGGTCCTTGTGTTTTGCTGAGTTCTACAGTGGTTCTCTCTGACTTGCTCAGAATATTGTTCAGGCTGCTTTATGTGAAATTGTTTTAGTTGCGTTGGTGAACTGGTATCACTACAGCATGCTGCCATACATCGGAGCATATCTGTATAAAACGTTTAATTTTGGTGAGTGATAGGGACCTAGTGTTTTCTTTGGTCCTGCATAACAAGCAGTGGTATGTTTAGCACCATAGAACTTGTTTTGTGTGGTATGAGTTAGTAGCTGTAGCTTCTATAAGGATGTTCCTTCTGTCTTTTGGAGTCTTGGCTTGTCTTTTTGTCTGCAGAGATTGTTAGTGTCGTGCAGCTAGGTGACCACTTCATTGTTATTATATTGCAGTCACATTTTTGCTCTTTTTGAAGTAATTCAAAGTCTTACTGCTTTCAGCCATTAAGGTCCAGCAGAATTTTTCCATTCATTTGGAAGTTTTGATAAGTATCCCGTTGGACCCATTTGTATTTCAGACTAGTACTTTCAACTAGTCATTTTTTTTTTTTTTTGAAAGTTATGTCAGACCTTTTTTTTCTGCTGCTTATTTAATTTTGTGATTCTAAGACTTTTTTGTTTTGAGTTAAGTATATCTTTGTTTTTATTTTTCCTGTGTTCGTGAATGCAGAGGTTAATAATGTCATGAAAGCTTTTGATTGTATCCAGATCAAATCTATTGGCTCACTACTGGCAGCATCTCTGCCTGTTTTCAAAAGTGAACCCATTTATTTTATTAGTATTCATTGAAAAAGTCTGATATGGGGGATTTATTTGTGACTAAGTTTAATTTTTACTGTTAATATTGATGAGCAGAAATAGTGTGGCTATCTAATGGACCACAATCTTTATTATTAATTTGTATCCTTTCTTCAAATTGTTTTGATCTTATTAGTTAGTTAAAATTTGACAAGTCATTCTTTAGTAGTTTACCCAGTCAGTATTTTGAGTAGTTCTTCTCAACCAACTCTGAACTAGAGAACCAAACAAGCACAGTACGACACAGCAACTGGAGAGCACAAACTTTAATAACAGCTAAGCGCATTCTTCCCTCTTTTTAAGGGCTGGGTGGGGATGTATCTTTTGTTCTGAGGAAATCCCTTGAACAACACTTCCATATTTATTAATGGGCATTTCAACTGTTGTAAACCCAATGTAATATATGTGGCAAAATGTCAGCAATGCCCCATATTCTATGTTGGGAAAACCAGCAGGCACCTTAAAAGTAGAGTTGCTGAACACTTAGACATCAGGTGTGGTAGGTTGACTAATGGAGTTTTGTGTTTTTGGCCATACAACAAGTGGCAAAAGATCCCCAGGTAGGAATTTGGGCATTCATTTTGATATTTGTGAGTTAATATGGCAATTGCGTCTAAACGCAACTGAGTACCTGGGCATTGTGTACTGCCATTACATGTGTGTTTAAAATTGAAGAACATTATAGGATAGATTATTTACGTTCCTTATGAATTTTGGTATCCAGTATTTTTTTTTTTGTAATTGTACATATATATTTTTTCTATTTGTACATATTTCTTTAAATTATGTGGTTAACTAATTTATTGGGTAATTGTTTTGACATGGCTTTGTGATTAATTTATTGGGTAATTGTTTTAATTGACATGGTATTTAAGGGCTGGGTGGGGATCTATCTTTTTGTTCTGAGGAAGTCCCTTGAAGAGGGAAGAATGCGCTTCACTGTTTGTGCTCTCCAGTTGCTGTGTCGTACTGTGCTTGTTTGGCTCAATATTTGAGTAGTTAAAACCCCCCATAAAGGTTGTGAGTTCATCAATTACCTCCGGCACCTTTAGTCAGGAAATTGAAAGGGATAATGATGAAGCAGGTGGGGGTGGAATTCAAGAAATAAGGTGTGTCTGTCTTTTTTTTTTTTTTTTTTTTTTTGGCAGATCCTTAGAACAGCCACACATCAGAATACTTTCTGCTACTTTATGAATATAAGAACTAAGCCAACGTGAGAGGAGATTTTTTGTCGATAAGGATGACTGCAATTAGGGGTATAGAGAATATACCAGGGGGTGGCTGGAATTTACTATTGAACTGGTAAAGGAACCAAGGCATTGGGATGGGATGGAAAGGTAATAGAATGGGAAGAAGCCAAGGAGACATTTAGACTGCAGGCTAGAGACTGCCTTCCCTCTCAGGATTGCCATGTCCCCTTCTGTTTACCTATACTCTGATATCCGTCCCTAAGTGAAAGATCTGCTCTGGTAGAGTTTTAATTGAATGTAAAAAAGAAAATGCTAATCATTACGGCATTCAAAATATTTCATGATAAAATGTAGGAGATTAGGATTTTTGTTTGGAAGTATTTGCATAACCTGGACCAGTGATTGGGAAATTGGAAATTCACCCCGTGTCTGCCAAGTAGACTCCAAAGAATTTCTGCTCTGGTAAATGGCAAATTTGAAGCTGTGACAGGGAAGAGACATAAATGAGAACATAATATTTTGGGGGTGTACTTGACACTTTACTCTTGTCAGAAATATTGGGTGAGCAAATGGGTTTAACTACGGAAATTTTAACTTTATTTTATTATTTGAGCTGAGTTACAGGATCTGAATTACCTAGACATACTAAGGCCTTGTTAAGTTTAATTCTGGCGGCTGCCAAAAAAGCATTTGCTAGAAAATGGTAATCAAAGTCTAAACTAACTGTATTTGAAGTATTGAGTAATGTAATGGATAAAAGATCTGGAAGTGGAATCTTTAGAAAAGGGTAGGAGCAGATTACATAGAAAGAAAAAAATGGAAATTGTAGGAACAATATGTACAGAAAGTTATGGAGGAGGAGTGAGGCTTTAGGGAAGGCAGGAATTAATTTATGTAATGTTGAATTGATTTTTTATTTATTTTACATTTGTTGACCGGGCTAGTCTAACTGGATGCATGTCCATTTTCAGCAGAGGCCCGGGGAGTTAGGCTCCAGTTTAAAATATTAACAAAAAGATAAACATAAAATAGTTAACATATAAATGCATGTACCAAAAGTAATAGATTATTACATAACATTTCAATTGTTGAATATGAAAATTACAGAACATTATATAAATTTGCTAGAAACTCTATTCTCAAAGAAGAAAACTGTGTGTGTGTGTATGTGTGTGTGTGTGTGTGTATGTATGTATATATATATATATATATATATATATATATATATATATATATATATATATATATATATAGTGTGTGTATATAATGGTAAAGGAATACAAGTGTCTTTGTGGTTCGTGCAATAAAACTGTTTAATCTGTTTAAGCTGGTGGTTTGGAGTCGTTCGTCATGAATACTGCTTGTTTGGTTACAAGTCTTTTTGAGCAGTATTTTCCATTTATTTCTTTATGTGTACGTTTGTGGTTTACGATGGATGGTTCCCCACTTCCTCATCCTAAGAGGCCATTGGCCAACTGACAGCCCTAGTGGAACTTCTTACACCTATCAGCCAGTCGTTTTTGGAGACTAGCAGCGTTAATATCCAATCCCGTGTCCTCAGAACCGAAGGGTTGAACGTTAGGAGCGGAAAGAGTATTCTGAAGCAAGGGGAGCTTATTGGCGTAATATCTGAAGCCGGCGACCTTGGTGGACCCAATAATGGAAATATTGAAGGTACTTTTGACGCTGCTAACACCGATATATTTTTTACAATTTAGACCTGGTTCTAATGGAAATAACAACGCTGTTCGTGAAGAGCGTGGCCTGAATTCAGGTACTGTTACTAATGTACATAAAGAGACTTCTGACTGGCTAAAAGGCAAATATGTCTTTAAACAAGACTATAATAACCAACGAGAAGGTCTGAATGACACTTAAAGAAATAAAATTGATAAACTTCATAAATTGATGCATACATTTAAAACATTGGATACAGAGAATGAATATTTAAGAGTGTATATCCAGAGACATTTTCCCTAAGGGACTAAGTGTTTTTAAATTTCCAAATAATGTTGTTGGTACAGATTTTCATAAGGAACATTTAGAAGTGTTTAATAAATGTGGTATAGATGTTTTGAAGTTAATCATTAAGGACAATATAAAAAGTCAAGAAGTGTTACAGAAAGATATCGATTAACTTGACCAGCATATTAAAGATGATTTAATTTTTTCAATAAGAGAAGAAAAGGAAAAGTATTATAATATTAGGAAAGTATAGATGTGAAATGTGAAGATTTAGTGGGTAGAAAAATCAAAAAGCTAGAGGGGGATATTAATGAATATGAGAATCGCACATGTTACCCTATACCTAATAAAATATATGTTAATCATGTTAATGGGTATAAATACAATAGTAGAGACAATAATTTTAATGTTGATGATGGAACATTTTTTTTGATGAGGATGGACAGGAATATGACACTGCATTCCCACCCTTAAGGAGGACTGAGAGACTGAAAAGTAAGCAGGGTCCTCAGCAGCAGAATTTTCCACAGAGAAGGGGTGGGAGAAGGGGGAGGGGGAAATTTTTATTAAGTCCCCACCCCATAATATACCAGGAAAAAGAAATGGTAAGAGACGGGCATAAATATATTTATAATTTTAGTGAATTAATTTTAGAAAGAACATTTTGATTAATTTTCTAGGGGCCTTAAATTCATAACCAATAGCAAAGGAGACTTAAGTAGTATATTGGATATAAAGAGTTTAAGGAAGGTAAACTTCAATATTATGGTTCCTAACAATAAAATTCAATACAAGACAGAATTGAAATGGAAAAGTATATATAACCCTCCATTACATCCCCAATAAAAAAATGTTGAGAGAATTATAGAATCGGAAGTGAGGAAACAAGCTAATAAGATATGGTATAGACCATATAATCACTTTCTTACTTAAATTTGAAGTGAAAAACAATAATAAAATTAGTGATGAAGTCTGATAAAGGGGGTGGGTTGGTCATTATGGATAGTATTCTATATGAAGGTAAAAATGAATACTATCCTATGGGATGAAACTAGATATTCAATAGTATCTGTGAATGAAATGAATATAGCTTACAATAAAATAGATATTTTTTTGCAGGACATGTTAAATGAAGAGCTTATAGACTAATACTTTTAAATATTTGAAAGTAGATAAACCCAGAACCACTACGATATTTGGTATACCCAAAATTCTTAAAAATGAGGAAGATCCACCTTTTAGGCCGATAGTTTCGGCAGAGGGGTCAAAAACATAACCCCCTAGCCAAATTTGTAGATAAGAAGTTAAAAAAATGTATGGATGAAAAGGCATTGTATTCTAAAAGATTCTTGGGACTTATTGAAGGAACTACCGGATAGTCCTGGTAATGAGCAACTAATATTTGCCACAATAGATGATACAGATTTATTTTCCAGCATCCCATATGAAGAAGGAACAAAAATGTTTGAAGAAATAGTGTATGGAGATGGGGTCTTAACCCAAAATGATAAATTAATAAGTACCTGGTTAATGGAATTAGTCCTAAAGAATAACTTTATTTTAATGGGGAATTTATCAACAAATACAGGGGGTAGCAATGGGTGCGGCCTGCGCCCCTACATATGCTAACTTAATCCTTACTTTTTGGGAAGAAAAATACATACTTAATTCAGAATTTAAAAACTATTGGAAGATATACAGAAGGTTTCTGGATGATAAATTAATTTTCTGGGTAGCTGGAAAGGAAAAGTTTTTAGAGTTTATGGAATATATAGGAAACACCACAAACTTCCTGAAATATACTTGCAATATCTCAGAACATAATGTCAAATACTTGGAATTAGAAGTTTATAAAGATGGACAAGAATTAAGAACAAAAATATTTAGACTACTTTTTGTAATTCTTATTTACATTTTGAAAGTGCCCATCCGTTTCACTGTAAGAGAAATATAGTGAAGGGACAGTTTGTCCGAGGAAGTCGAATGACTAGTTCAGACATAGACTTTAAAACCGAATGTGAACTTTTAGAAAAGAATGTTTTTCGAGAGAAATTATCCTTTAGCATTCATTTCACAAATAAGACGGGAAGTGGAAAAAGGGAGACGGGACAAATTTTGCCCGATTTATATAATAAGAAAAATATGAATAATGGATTTGAGAATAGTAATAAAATTGGTTAAGGGGAAGAATTTTAGCAAACTTTGATACTAGAATATAATGGATTGAATAATGTAGTTAGAAACATATTTTTAAAAGAATGGGAAAGATTTTTGGCCTTAACTGATGCAGAAAATTTGGTCAATATACCCAAGAAAGTAATTTTTTAAAAATTCACATAATATAAGATCTATAATAGAGAATAATAATAGGTATAAGATAGATGGAAAAATAAAATAGGTACATACAATTGTGGGCATTGTACCGAATGTATGTACATTATAAATGCTGATAGAATATACCTAGAAAGTAGAGGAAGATATGTAAATAGTAGGGAATATTATAATTGTGAATCTAAGGGTTTAATATATTTGGCTTTTTGTGAAAAATGTGGATCCTTCTACATAGGAAAGACTGAACGGAAATTAAAAAGAAGGATTTATGAGCATGTTTATGAGATTTCAGTAGGAAAAGAAAGTAATGCCTTATTTAAGCATACCAAAGTTTGTCCCAACTACAAATACAAGTTTTTAGTTTTGGAACAGGTAAAATGTGATGTTAGAGGGGGGGTTATGGGAAGAAAAAATTGAATTTAGGTGGCAGATTCCTTTAGATGCTGATAAACCCCCTGGGTTGGATGATTGTATTTCCATAATATCTCTATTAAAATTGAGATCTGCAAAACTATGAATGTAATTACATGAGTGGCCAGGAGAGGACACTGTGTATGTATTTAATTAACATTGAGTAGATGTGAATGAAATATAGTTTGTTTATTTATTTGTTTATATATATCTATATATATATAAATTTATTATATATATATATATATATATATATATATATATATATATATATATATATATATATATATACATTTATTAAATAGAAATATATGAATTTTAAAGGTGTTTTAACAAATGATGTTTTATTATATTTTTCCTTAAATAACATTTCTTACTCAATATTTTAAATTGATCTAAACTTTTAAACAAATGGGTAACATAAAATGACAATGGAGTTTTAATTAATGGTTGAATTTTATTGGTTGATTAGATTTGTTTGTAGTATAAATTAAAGGTTTTAGGATATGCTAGTCATCTGATGAAGTCATTTAATGACGAAAACGCAAGTGATTGTTTAAGGCGTTTATGGTAAAGGAATACAAGTTTCTTTGTGGTTCGTGCAATAAAACTGTTTAATCTGCTTAAGCTGGTGGTTTGGAGTCGTTCGTCGTAGTTTATACTGCTTGTTTGTTTGGTTACAAGTCTTTTTGAGCAGTATTTTCCATTTATTTCTTTATTCTACGTGTGTGTGTGTGTGTGTGTGTGTGTGTGTGTGTGTGTGTGTGTGTGTGTGTGTGTATATATATATATATATATATGTATATATATATATATATGTATATGTATATATATATATATATATATATATATATATATATATATGTGTATATCATCATCATCATTCTCTTTCGGCTTTTCCCGTTAGGGGTCGCCACAGCGGATCATCTCTTTCCATTTCTTCCTATCCTCTGCATCTTGCTCTGTCACACCAACCGCCTGCATGTCCTCTCTCACCACGTCCATAAACCTTATCTTAGGCCTTCCTCTATTCCTCTTACCTGGCAGCTCCATCCTTAGCATTTTTTTCCCAATATACCCATCATCCCTCCTCAGCACATGTCCAAACCAACGCAATCTCGTCTCTCTTGCTTTGTCTCCAAACTGTCCAACATGAGCTGACCCTCTAATATACTGATTCCTAATCCTATCCATCCTAGTCACACCGATTGCAAATCTTAACATCTTTAACTCTGCCACATCCAGCTCAGACTCCTGCCTTTTTGTCAATGCCACTGTCTCCAACCCATGTAACATAGCTGGTCTCACTACACTCTTGTAGACCTTCCCTTTCACTCTTACCGATACCCGTCTGTCACAAATCACTCCTGACACTCTTCTCCATCCATTCCACCCTGCCTGTACTCTCTTCTTCACCTCTCTTCCACATTCACCATTACTCTGAACTGTTGATCCCAAGTACTTAAACTCGTCCACCTTTACCAACTCTACTCCCTGCATCCTCACCATTCCTCTACCCTCCCTCTC